>NC_057795.1:25191495-25366041 GCF_018294505.1 Triticum aestivum | reverse complement strand
GGCTTGTAAGATCTAGAGTGGAAAAAATTGAAAAATATTCAAACAGTGGGCAAACTATGGTCAAACAATGGTCAAACTAATTATTCTAGAATATTAGTGTTACTAAATAATTATTTTAATTATTTCAATTTTGGTCAAATCTGGTCAAACTGTGGTCAACTGTGGTCAAACTGTGGTCAAACAATGGTCAAACTAATTATTCAAGAAATATTAGTGTTACTAAATAATTATTGTTTTTTAAAACAATAGTTTCAAACTCAAACAGTGAAATGTGTCACTTCATGCTCAAGCAAAATTCCTGAAGGTTAATAGGATTGACATCTTATTATTGTCAGGAAAACAACAAGTGCAGACTTGGAGCGTGGGAGAATAGAACCCGGAAGTTAAGCGTGCTTGGGCTGGAGTAGTGAGAGGGATGGGTGACCGGTTGGGAAGTTAGATAATTTGGAATGATGAGGGGTAATAAAAGAATAAATTGAGAAGTGATGAGGGGTGGTGATTAGAGACTAGAGGTTAAAATAATTCAGAAATTTGAAAAAAAAAATTCAATTTTTTTTTCAAAAACCTGTGGCGGCCTTTAGTCGCGGTTAGCCACAAGAACCGCGACTAAAGGTCCTCCGCCCCGACGGCCACCTGGCGCCCACGTGGACGGGCCTTTAGTCGCGGTTCTTAAGCAACCGCGACTAAAGGGGGGGGGGGCCTTTAGTCGCGCCCGGTCGGTCGCGGTTGCGCAACCGCGACTAATGGCAGTTGCGAACCGCGACCAAAGGCCCTTTTTCCACCAGTGATATAAATGTTAATGAGATTGCATTGAAAAATGAACATTAGCTGTGGACTGAATAATCATTTATTGGCTTAGCAAAAAGAATATTATTTGTTAGATAAGCAAGTGAGATGTGTAAATGAAAATTATATGAGACTGGGTCTCTTTTCACACCACGTTAGACCCATCTAAGAAGTGGATATGCGTATTGTACGAATCGTAAAGCAATTTGACGTCATTTTCCATGTAAGTCTTGCCCCTTGTGGCGCCTTCACCTGGGATCTGGCCGCCGAGAGTGGCCGCCGTACGCGATCTGGCCTCCGTGCAGGTCGTCGCGGTGACGTGGCCTACGTAGACGCCATCGCCGTCCGCAACGGCGTGAGCAACCTCCGTGCACGTCCTTCGCCGTCGCCGTCCGCAACGACATGATCTACCTCCCGGCACATTCTCGCCGCCCGCAGGCAGGCCGGAGTGCACGTACCTGAACGCCTTGCCGCCGGACATTGGGACCCGCCAGCGTCTAGGTTTGCCATGTAAGCCGTCTAGTTTGTCAAAAAAATTTAGTAGCTGTAAATAATTATTTAGAATCATTTGTTTGTTATGAACTATTCATTGGTATGACCGTAGTACATCTAGTTTGATTTTGAATTGATAGATCAATTTTTATTTTAAATGTTGCAGTGTTTGTAGTGAGGTTATTCAATGGAGAAAGAAACTGGATTTACAGATGCGTTCTTGGAGACGAGTGAGTGGTATGGTAGCGATAGTGTTGATCGTACGAATGAAGATGGAAGTAAAAATAATGATGATAGCAGCGACAATGAATCCTGGTCATCGTACGATAATTTACCCGAGGAGGACTTTCAAAAGAAGGGGGATGGTCCTTGTAGTGAAAACGTAAGTGACGTGTACATTGATTTCGTCGGACGAAGAACCATATGGATACTTACATGTGCATATGATTTTTTATGTGCAGGAGGATATTGACGTCCAGAACGAGGAAAATTATGTTGAGGAATCTTTCGGGGATAACATAAGTCAGGTTTGGTCCAAACTTTTAGACGTCATACAATAATAAAAACTAATTAATGACAACTTACACTTGCTTATGTGTAATATTGTAGGCTAACTTCGATGGTTGGAGTGGTGATAATGGCCATGAGCATGAGGATGCAACTAATATGGACCTTGAGGAGGCTGAAATCCGGCAACGGGCGCTGGAGACACAGTTGAAGGTTATGGTTATGACCTTTGCAGCACAATGGGAGGCTTACACGTTCTATAATAACTACGCCGGAGACCGTGGATTCAGTATCAGAAAAAGGTAAGGTAAAACGAGGAAAAGGTCTTTCAACCACTATTCGGTATAGGCGGTACATTTGCTCGAGGGCAGGAAAACGACTGAGTACATTTTTAAATCCGGAGGGCCGTACCCGCAGGCTAAGACCTGAGACTCGTTGCGAGTGTGGCGCATATTTGGTCGTGAATTTGGACAAAGGACGTGGAGTTTGGTTCGTGGCAGCTTTTATGGATGATCACAACCATTTGTTGGCTAGAGCAGATGAGGTGGCATTTCTGCGGTCACATAGAGTGATGGGAGATCACCAGATAGCTGAGATCTTGGCGATGGAAGGAGCTGGTATCAGAAAGTATATTATCGTCGACAACTTCATTAGCAGGTATGGTTCGTACGATAAGTGCGGGTTTCTGAGACGAGACGTCTACAACCTATGTTGTCGAGAAAAAATAAAGTTAATTGCGAAGGGTGATGCTAACACGGCAATCGGGATTATGAGGAGCAGAAATGAGCATGATCCAGACTTCTTCTTTGAGTACATGCTCGATAAGGAGGGCCGTTTAAAGAGCATGTTCTGGTACGATGCACAGTCACGGCGGGACTATCAGTTGTATGGAGATGTGACTCTGTTTGACAACACGTATAAGATGAACAGATATGGTATGCCATTTGTCCCCTTTGTTGGTGTACATAATCACCATTGCATGATAGTGTTTGGTTGTGCCATTGTGTCTGATGAGACCTAAGCGACGTACGTGTGGCTGCTCCAGACATTCCTGAAGGCCAATTGTCAGAAGAAGCCAAGGTCAATCATCACTTATGGAGACACTACAATGATTCGAGCTATTTGGTTGGTTTTGGCTGATGTGTTGCACCGTCTCTGCTCATGGCACGTGGAAAAAATATGAAGAAGCACCTTAATTACAAATCACTAAATGAGTTCAGGGCACTCTTGTACTACTCCACCTCTCCTGCCAACTTTGAGGCGAGATGGCACACTTTTGTCCTTAAATGGAAGACTGATAAAACAGAAGAGTGGCTTCGTAGGATGTACATGAAGTGGAGTCTTTGGGCAGCATCATATCTGTCAGGTGGTTTTTTTCTGGGTATGCGCAGTAATCAGAGGAATGAAAGCCTTAACTCTTGTCTTCACCTTCACCTTGACGATGGTATGACTATTGTTGATCTCGTTGTGCATTATGAGAATTGCATAGTTCAACTATGTGAGAATGAGGCGCATGATGACGGTGTTTCTAATCAGCCAGTGCCACCAGCAGTCACTGAATATAAGGACATTGAGAAGCATGCTGCCGAAGTATTCACTCATGCCAATTTTTATATTCTTCAACAAGATCTGAAGAAGATGGAAGAGCTTGAGATTTTTGAGACGCTAGTGGGAGTTGACTGTCACACCTTCATCGTGACATGGAAAAATAACCGCAAATTTCAGTTCAACGTGAATTATCGACCTGAAAACTCTGAGAAAACTATAGACCACAGTTGTGGAGGAATGCTTCGGAAAGGGTTGCCTTGCAAACACATTCTGTATGTGTTGGTTCATCTGAAAATATCTAAAATACCTAAGTGCTGCATCCTTAAGGGGATGTCGAAAGTTGCGAGAGGTGGGCTGCCTGCACAGCGGAAGAGTGACATGTTTGGCTGGAGTTGGACAGGGGCAGAGCAGCATGCTCGCTATAGTCAACTCAGTATAACAGGAGATGAAGCTTTCCATGTTGCATCAAATGATCCATTCGTCTTTGATGAGTTGATGCAGTGTCTACAGAATATAATAGCTAAGAAAAAGGTCCCTGATGATGATGCTGTTGGTAGTAGAAGGAATGTGCATGAGGAGGCATGTGAGCCGGAACAACATGTTGATGTCATAGGTGATCCCATGAAAGTTTCCACGAAGGGCGCCCCTAAACAGAGCAAGACAGAGCAGGGAAAGAAAGATCCAAATTTTACAAAAAATGGAAGACCAAAATCATTTTCTGAGAGAAAACCCGGTCCTCTTTGTGGCATATGTCGTGAAGAGGGCCATAGACGACAAACATACCCAGAGAATGAAACGTAAGGTTTACAGTTTTTAATCATCTTTTGTTCCTCTCTTTACAATTGTCGGATGAGTTGTTTACAATTTATTATGTAGGTACCAGGCATAGAGATGAAGTTCAATTCGCATGTCTATGAAAGAAAAATTGGAAAAAAAGTATTTTACAATGCCCCCTTGAGGTCTAGACGATGCTTTGATCAGTCAAACTAAAGGGCAGTATAAATTTAAAAAATTTCAAAAAAATATGAAACATTGCAAACCTAGGTGTGTTTCTGCAAGAGATCATGTGTGCACAAATTGATGTGATTTAATGGTGGTCGAAAAAATCATCACAAAACTAAGGCAGGAGAATTCATACACCACGACCTCATATTTGTTGAAATTCCATTCATAGCCATGTGTATTACATGTAAGTGAGCAAGGTCATTTTCCCACCACCTCCAAATGACTTCAATTTTTGTAGGCATGATGTCCTTGATATAAATAGAAAGAATATGAAAGATTTCCTTTTTTATAATCTTTTACAATTTATAGTGGCTCCGTGAAGCCGTGTGTTTTGAACTGACATTGGCAGGGCGTAAAAATTAAAAAAAAAACAAAAAATTTTTGAAACCTTCGAAACCTTTCTATGTTTGAGTAGGAGATCATGTGTGCAAATTTTGAGGTGATTTGGAGGAGGTCAAAAAAATAACTTTGGGCATCCTCACATGGTGGCAATGTTTGGTCCAAACATTTTTCAAATTTTGTCAAATTTCTAGTTTAATTAAAATAGAAAAATTGAATGATTCAAACTTGTGTGCAAAATTTGAGATGTGACATATGCAAAAAATTAAATAGAAATTAAAAAAATGCCTGCCTACCAACAACATATTTTCAAACCCCACGGCCTGCATACGACTAGAAACCCATTCGGCCAGGATGCAGGCCCGCAGGGAATGTATATATGCTGCCAGTAGGCCCCACGGGGCAGAGAGGCACTGGTTAGGCAATGAGCTGCCTGCTTTAGAGAGGAACTTGAGATGGATAGCTCAGTCGGGTATATAAACCGCTACGAGCTCCTCTCGGTTGGCGAGGTGGGACTAAACTCCCACCACCCCTTGGTTGTGCCCGACGCGGCTCTGGCTTGGGCCTAATTCGGGTGGCTGTCCCAGGCCGGCCTCACACGCGCGCTTATCATATCCTGGAGAGAGGTAAAATTCCCCATTTCATCTCACAGAGACGAACCCTAGGTCTTGCTGCTGTTCCCCATTCACTCCCTCCGCTCACATCTCACATCTGGCGACACCGGCGATGGGGGCCAAAAAGGAAAGGAGGCCGCGGTCGGCAAGTGCATGTCGCCACGCTGAAGAAAAGTGGGAAATGATGCTGGTTGTACATGTGCTATGTGGTTGCCTGCATGAAATGACACCAAAGTTTGGCACCATGTGAGGAGGCCCAATGTAGGCCCTCATGCAACATCTGAGCCATTCCGGACACCGAACAAACGTTGTGTCATGTCCGGGCAGCGTTTCAGGGTTTTTTCGCCGGCAAAATCCTAGTAAATGCAGCGAGTGTCGGAAATCGGTGAGAATTGGCATGCATGTTTTCCATGGTGATCCCATTGTGTGGAAAAAAATTGGTGCCATGTTGAGTTCACAAAAACAACGTCCTTCGGTCTCCCCCTCCGGCAGACCCGAATACTGCTGGTTGCACATGTGCTATGTGGTTGCCTGCATGAAATGACACCAAAGTTTGGCACCATGTGAGGATGCCCAATGTAGGCCCCCCATGCAACATCTGAGCCATTCCGGACACCGAACGAACGTTGCGTCACATCCGGGCAGACGACTTTGCTTATGCAAATCCCCTTGAAGTAACCTTCCATTGCAATCCGATTCCACCTGGCTATGCTCATGTCGGGGTTGATGAAGTGGTGGCAGGATATTCGGGGCTAGAGCTTGACATTCCTGGAGGTGACGACGAGCACACACTGGGATAGGCCGTACATCATATCATTCTATGGAGAAAGTATTGCATCGCCTTTCCAAGGCCACCGACACCTCGTCAGCCGGCTCCTTTTCCAAGTCCACATCCGCCTCAGCAGACTCCCGCTCCTCCAAGTCCGCCGCTGCCTCAGTAGACTCCTACTCCTCCAAGTCTGCCACTGCCTCAGTAGACTCCCGGTCCTCCAAGTCTGCTGCCGCCTCAACAGACTCCTCCTCCTCCAAGTCAGGCACCGCGTCAGTGGTCTCCGCCGCCTCAGCAACAGTGGAAGAGAGGTGCCGCAGCTACGTAGGCTAGCGGTACAACAAGAGGCAAGAAATTCAGATATGGTCCAAGCCTCAAGCCTCAGTGCGAGCCTAATTGGACGCCCATTTTGGACCGAAACCGCCCCCACCGCCAAAGGAGATCATACCTGAGCATGTCATACAACACTTTATTGATAATGCTAAACCACCTGTCAAGCATAGGGACTCAGACTATGAGTGCTCTATCAGGAAGTCATATCAAGCAAAAAAAGGACTCGAGCTCAAGCTCGAGCCAAGCAGCTGGCAAAAAATGCGGGAAAACTGTTCCCCAACTGGGAGGACATGCAGTGCAATCGATCCCCCCGCTACAAACACATGTGAGTACCGCCGATCAGCAGCTGGTAATAACCAACGATCATAGAAGGCAAGCTAAAGAGGTCGGTATCACTTTAGAGCAACTCCTAGGCATTGAGGACTGCGAAACATTTACACAGGAGCAACTAAAATGGAAGGCAAACCTATGGTCAAGCCTGAGCAGACCCCGAAGCTCTCAACGAGAATGTATGAATTGCATGCATGGTAACTGAGAGAAGCAAATACTACAAATCAAGAGTCCCTCATGGTGAAAGTCGGGGCGGAGTATTACTACCATGAAAAAGAGTTGGGGGTTGAGTTTGAAGAAATGTACCAGTTACTCAATCAAGACGCACTCGACAAATCTCTCGTCAGTTGCTATTGTCTGTAAGTGATTTCTTTCTATAATTTAAGTCTCTAGCTAGCTGTAATTCTCATTCATTACCTGTAATTATCCTCACTATATATTCTTTTCTGTGGTATTATACAGAATGAAGATGTATGAAATGAAAAAAGCTGGAGGCTATGACATTAGGTTCATTGACCCAAATATCATTAATGAAGAGACATGGGTGCGTCAATGAGAATGAAAAGACACAGAGAAAAGCTTGCTAGAGTTCTTGGTGCGACTAAATACCCAACCAGAAATACTACTTCCTTACAACTTCGGGTGAGTGACACTATCTTGGACTACAAATTCTGTTTTTGCTTACTGAATGTTAATAAGTGTAGCTGATGAGTTATTCACATGCCTGCTTAATTATACAAACGTGTGTGCATGCAGTTTTCACTGGATCCTGCTAATCATTGAAGTTGACGAGGGAAAAGTTCAAGTACTGGACTCACTACTTAAAGAGTATAGTGACTCGCAATCGTGAAGGGGATGGTGTCATTATCGAACTATATGTCGGCCTCTTTAGTTCATTTCCTGATATCAGCTAATTAATAACTCATTTATTCATTTTTTTTGCCGGCGGGCAGGGCTTGGAAAAAGTTCATCAAACAGGTTGAAGGCCAATGGAAACAAAAGCTGAAATGGTGTCGACCCATGGTAATTAATTAAGCAGTACTAGCTAGCTACCATCTCTTTAATTCTAGTTTCAAAACCATTATCATGCTTGATTAATCATTATCTGATTAAATTATATTCTCGTAAAGGCCCTGAAGCAGATGACGGAGAATAATTTATGTGTATACTACGTTTGCGAGAACATTCGCATGATGGCGTCCGAAAGGAGAAAAACTGATAGACACCAATTGGTACGTTTGCCAGAACACTAGTCACAATTTTTACATCATTATCTAATATATACACACGCACAACTAATACATGCATATTGATCTCCTTCTTTAAAGACGAGGGACATGCGGGATCAGCTCCTACCAGAGGATCGCGTACGACCGATTCAAGAGGAAATAGCGGGATTTTTGCTCGACCAGATCATAGATCTCAAAGGAGAATTCTATTACAAGTTGCCTGCATAAATGTAATGGTCTGCAAATTTTAGGAGAAGTTGTATGTAATAAATTGTATATATAAATGTGTGTGTATGTGAACGGTCGTACGAGAAATTCAATGATATATATATATATATGATTGGTTTTACGAGAAATTCTATTTATCTATATGCATAACATGTACAATATGTAGTAGCGTAAAATACGTTTGAAATGAAAAAGAATTTAAATGGGAAACACTAAATTAAAAGGAAAAACAAATCATAAACCCATAAACCCCTAAACCTTTTAGTCCCGGTTGGTGTAACCAACCGGGACTAAAGGCCCCATGCACCCCGGCGCGGGCTCGTGCCACGTGGTGTGCCTTTAGTGCCGGTCCGTGACCTTTAGTCCCCACCCTTTAGTGCCGGTTACAGAACCGGCACTAAAGGGCCTTACGAACCGGGACAATAGCCCGATTCTGCACTAGTGTATAGATACGTTGGAGATGTATCAGCATCCCCAAGCTTAATTCCTGCTCCTCCTCGAGTAGGTAAATGATAAAAGAAATAATTTATAAAGTGTGAATGCTAGCATAGTGCAGAAATTTGATCAATGATAGTTCCAAACACTTTTTCTAGCATCATTATATGTCATAAACAGTAACTCATCTCATAAAACTTCTCATGATCAAGTAACAAGCTATTCACATGTTAAATTATAGACCATGAACTTTCTTAAATACTAACAAACTATGTTCTCAGTCATTAAACAATTGCAATTCATCTTATTTTCAGAAAGGGTCTTTGTAAGAGCTTGGATTTAGCAAATTCCACATACTCATATAGTCTTCCATGATTGCTAACACTCAAAGCATATTTTTAGAACAAATAGCATCCATCGAACACAGAGAAAGATAGGGGCTTACTGTTTCGCTTCCCAATTTCATATAGATAATTGTCAACAATAATAATTCATGATCAAATATATTTGAATGGCCATATGTGCTTAGATCTTTCCCCACCACATGATGCTTGCCAACTAAAGAATAATTGAGGTTGAAATGAGAAGGAATGCGCTTAATAACTCCTATTTTGGTTGCTCAAATTGCAAAGCTCTCTGCAAGGCCTATGGATTTGCGGAGGACATGCAAATAACCTTTGATATTCGTCCCAAAGATGAAGATATTGAAGATAATATCGACATTTGGGTCGATGTGGATATGCCACCTATTTTGTGTGAGTTTGTCAAACTAATTTGTTAAGTAATTTATTTTTTTATTTAAAAATATTTGGTGTTCCTCGCTACTAAACTGGTTTATTCATAATTGTCAGGTTATTTCTTATCTTCAAAAAATACTCGAAAAGTTGTGGACATGACGTTCTACAGCTATGGCTCCGAGCTTAATTGTGAGGAGAAAGGATATATTGTCTCATTTATAGATGATGTTGAGACTTTTAAGACCAAACACTTTCTCAGCCCAAATTATATTGGATATGTGGCACTAGTCTACAGTTGCTTGATGGTAACCTCATTGCCGAAAACCTGGTATGATTTTGTTAATGATGGTAACTTCGCTGCATACATTCTTCTTAAGTAAACTACATTGCTAACTATATATGTTACTATATTGTTCAACAGAAGCTCCCGAGCGAGGTTATGCCTGATACGTCTCCAACGTATCTATGATTTTTGATTGTTCCATGCTATTATATTACCCGTTTTGGATGTTTATGGGCTTTACTTTACACTTTTATATCATTTTTGGGACTAACCTACTAACCAGAGGCCCAGCCCGAATTGCTATTTTTTTTGCCTATTTCAGTGTTTTGAAGAAAAGGAATATCAAACGGAGTCCAAACGGGATGAAACCTTCGGGAGCGATCTTTTTGGAACAAACGCAATCCACGGGACTTGGAGTGGACGTCAAGCAACAGAGGAGGCGGCCACGAGGGTGCCCGGCGCGCCCTGATGTCTACTACACAACCTTCTTCTTGTAGACGTTGTTGGGCCTCCAAGTGCAGAGGTTTGTAGGACAGTAGCAAATTTCCCTCAAGTGGATGACCTAAGGTTTATCAATCCGTGGGAGGAGCAGGATGAAGATGGTCTCTCTCAAACAACCCTGCAACCAAATAACAAAGAGTCTCTTGTGTCCCCAACACACCCAATACAATGGTAAATTGTATAGGTGCACTAGTTCGGCGAAGAGATGGTGATACAAGTGCAATATGGATGATAGATATAGGTTTTTGTAATATGAAAATATAAAAACAGCAAGGTAACTAATGATAAAAGTGAGCGTAAATGGTATTGCAATGCTAGGAAACAAGGCCTAGGGTTCATACTTTCACTAGTGCAAGTTCTCTCAACAATAATAATATAATTGGATCATATAGCTATCTCTCGACATGCAACAAAGAGTCACTACAAAGTCACTAATAGCAGAGAACAAACGAAGAGATTATGGTAGGCTACGAAACCACCTCAAAGTTATCCTTTCTGCTCGATCTATTCAAGAGTCCGTAGTAAAATAACACGAAGCTATTATTTCCGTTCGATCTATCATAGAGTTCGTACTAGAATAAAACCTTAAGACACAAATCAACCAAAACCCTAATGTCACCTAGATACTCCAATGTCACCTTAAGTATCCGCGGGCATGATTATACGATATGCGTCACACAATCTCAGATTCATCTATTCAACCAACACAAAGTACTTCAAAGAGTGCCCCAAAGTTTTTACCGGAGAGTCAAGACGAAAACATGTGCCAATCCCTATGCATAAGTTCAATGAACACGCAAGTTGATCACCAAAACATACATCAAGTAAATCACATGAATATCCCATTGTCACCACAGATAAGCACATGCAAGACATACATCAAGTGTTCTCAAATCCTTAAAGACTCAATCCGATAAGATAACTTTAAAGGGAAAACTCAATCCATTACAAGAGAGTAGAGGGGGAGAAACATCATAAGATCCAACTATAATAGCAAAGCTCACGATACATCAAGACCGTATCACCTCAAGAACACGAGAGAGAGAGAGAGAGAGAGAGAGAGAGAGAGATCAAACACATAGCTACTGGTACATACCCTCAGCCCCGAGGGTGAACTACTCCCTCCTCGTCATGGAGAGCGCCGGGATGATGAAGATGGCCACCGGTGAGGGATCCCCCCTCCGGCAGGGTGCCGGAACAGGGTCCCGATTGGTTTTTGATGGCTACAGAGGCTTGTGGCGGCGGAACTCCCGATCTAGGTTATTTTCTGTAGGTTTCAGTATTTATAGGAATTTTTGGCGTAGGTCTCATGTCAGGGGGGGGGGTTTCCGGGCTGTCCACAAGGCAGGAGGGCGCGCCCAGTGGAAGTGGGCGTGTGGTTCACCCTCGTGGGCAGCCCGGGACTCTCCTCGCCCAACTCTTTCACTCCAGGGGCTTCTTTTGGTCTGTTGGGGAACTTAGCAGAAATTCAAAATTTTACTACGTGTCACCAAGATATATCTATGGAGAAACCAACAACGAGGGGAAGGAGAGTGCATCTTCATACCCTTGTAGATCGCTAAGCGGAAGCGTTCAAGAGAACGGGGTTGAAGGAGTCGTACTCATCCTGATCCAAATCACCGGAGATCCTAGTGCCGAACGGACGGCACCTCCGCGTTCAACACACGTACAGCCCGGTGACGTCTCCCATGCCTTGATCCAACAAGGAGAGAGGGAGAGGTTGAGGAAGACTCCATCCAGCAGTAGCACAATGGTGTGGTGGTGATGGAGGAGCGTGGCAATCCTGCAGGGCTTCGCCAAGCACCGCGGGAGAGGAGAAGGGAGAGAGGTAGGGCTGCGCCAGGGAGAGGTCAAACTCATGTGTTGGCAGCCCCAAAACCCTCAAGTATATATAGGGGGAGAGGGGGGTCTGCGCCCCCACCTAGGGTTCCACCTCTAGGGGCGGCGGCCAGCCCAAACCCATCTAGGGTGCGGCCAAGGGGGGGGGGAGAGGGGAAACTTGCCCCCCAAGTTAGGTGGGTGCGCCCCCTCCCCCAAACCCTAGGCGCCTTGGGCCCCTTATGGGGGGGGGGGCGCACCAGCCCACCTGGGGCTGGTCCCCTCCCACACTTGGCCCATGCAGCCCTCCGGGGATGGTGGCCCCACTTGGTGGACCCCCAGGACCCTCCCGGTGGTCCCGGTACGTTACCGATAAAACCCGAAACTTTTCCGGTGACAAAAACAGGACTTCCCATATATAAATCTTTACCTCCGGACCATTCCGGAACTCCTCGTGATGTCCGAGATCTCATCCGGGACTCCGAACAACATTCGGTAACCACATACAAACTTCCTTTATAACCCTAGCGTCATCAAACCTTAAGTGTGTAGACCCTACGGGTTCGGGAACCATGCAGACATGACCGAGACGTTCTCCGGTCAATAACCAACAGCGGGATCTGGATACCCATGTTGGCTTCCACATGTTCCACGATGATCTCATCGGATGAACCACGATGTCAAGGACTCAATCGATCCCGTATACAATTCCCTTTGTCTAGCGGTATAGTACTTTCCCGAGATTCGATCGTCGGTATACCGATACCTTGTTCAATCTCGTTACCAGCAAGTCTCTTTACTCGTTCCGTAACACATCATCCCGTGATCAACCCCTTGGTCACATTGTGCACATTATGATGATGTCCTACTGAGTGGGCCCAGAGATACCTCTCCGTCACACGGAGTGAGAAATCCCAGTCTCGATTCGTGCCAACCCAACAGACACTTTCGGAGATACTTGTAGTGCACCTTTATAGCCACCCAGTTATGTTGTGACGTTTGGTACACCCAAAGCATTCCTACGGTATCCGGGAGTTGCACAATCTCATGGTCTAAGGAAATGATACTTGACATTAGAAAAGCTTTAGCATACGAACTACGATCTTTGTGCTAGGCTTAGGATTGGGTCTTGTCCATCACATCATTCTCCTAATGATGTGATCCCGTTATCAACGACATCCGATGTCCATGGTCAGGAAACCGTAACCATCTATTGATCAACGAGCTAGTCAATTAGAGGCTTACTAGGGACATGGTGTTGTCTATGTATCCACACATGTATCTGAATTTCCTATCAATACAATTATAGCATGGATAATAAATGATTATCATGAACAAGGAAATATAATAATAACTAATTTATTATTGCCTCTAGGGCATATTTCCAACAGTCTCCCACTTGCACTAGAGTCAATAATCTAGTTCACATCGCCATGTGATTAACACTCACAGGTCACATCGCCATGTGACCAACATCCAAAGAGTTTACTAGTGTCATTAAACTAGTTCACATCATCATGTGATTAAGACTCAATGAGTTCTGGGGTTTGATCATGTTTTGCTTGTGAGAGAGGTTTTAGTCAACGGGTCTGCAACATTCAGATCCCTATGTACTTCGCAAATCTCTAGGTCATATTATAAATGTTGCTTCCACGCTCCACTTGGAGCTATTCCAAATGGTCGCTCCACTATACGTATCCGGTTTGCTACTCAGAGTCACTTGGATAGGTGTTAAAGCTTGCATCGACGTAACCCTTTACGCCGAACTCTTTATCACCTCCATAATCGAGAAACATGTCCTTATTTACTCCAAGGACAATTTTGACCGCTGTCCAATGATCCATTCCTGGATCATTCTTGTACCCCTTGACTGACTCATGGCAAGGCACACTTCCGGTGTGGTATACAACATAGCATACTATAGAGCCTACGTCTGAAGCATAGGGGACGACCTTCGTCCTTTTTCTCTATTCTACCGTGGTCGAGCTTTAAGTCTTAACTTCGTACCTTACATCTCAGGCAAGAACTCCTTCTTTGACTGATCCATCTTGAACACCTTCAAGATCATGTCAAGGTATATGCTCATTACCATTAAGCGTTTTGATCTATCCTTATAGATCTTGATGCTCAATGTTCAAGCAGCTTAATCCAGGTTTTCTATTGAAAAACACTTTTCAAATAACCCTATATGCTTTCCAGAAATTCTACATCATTTCTGATCAACAATATGTCAACAACATATACTTATCAGAAATTCTATAGTGCTCCCACTCACTTCTTTGGAAATAGAAGTTTCTCATAAACTTTGTGTAAGCCCAAAATCTTTGATCATCTCATCAAAGTGTATATTCCAACTCCAAGATGCTTACTCCAGTCCATGGATGGATCGCTGGAGCTAGCATACCTTTTAGCATACTTAGGATCGACAAAACCTTTCTGATTGTATCACATACAACCTTTCCTTACGAAAACTGGTAAGGAAAACCGTTTTGACATCCATCTGCCAGATTTCATAAATGCAGCTAATGCTAACATGATTCCGACGGAGTTAAGCATTGCTACGGATGAGAAGATCTCATCGTAGTCAACTCCTTGAACTTGTGAAAAACTCTTCGCCACAAGTCGAGCTTCATATACGGTGACATTACCGTCCACGTCCGTCTTCTTCTTAAAGATCCATTTATCTCAATGGCTTGCTGATCATCGGGCAAGTCCACCAAAGTCCATCCTTTGTTCTAATACATGGATCCTATCTTGGATTTCATGGCTTCTAACCATTTGTCGGAATTTGGGCCCACCATCGCTTCTCCATAGCTCGTAGGTTCATTGTTGTCTAGCAACATGACCTTCAAGACAGGATTACAGTACCACTCTGAAGTAGTACGCATCCTTGTCGCCCTACGTGGTTCGGTAGTGACTTGATCTGAAGCGTCATGATCACTATCATAAGCTTCCACTTCAATTGGTGTAGGTGCCACAGGAACAACTTCCCGTGCCCTGCTACACACTGGTTGAAGTGATGGTTCAATAACCTCATCAAGTCTCCACCATCCTCCCACTCAATTCTTTCGAGAGAAACTTTTCCTCGAGGAAGGACCCGTTTCTAGAAACAATCACTTTTGCTTCCGGATCTGAATTAGGAGGTATACACAACCATTTTGGGTATCCTATGAAGATGCATTTATCCGTTTTGGGTTCGAGCTTATCACGATGAAACTTTTTCACATAAGCGTCGCAGCCCCAAACTTTCAAGAAATGACAGCTTAGGTTTCTCTAAACCATAGTTCATACGGTGTCGTCTCAATGGAATTACGTGGTGCCCTATTAAAGTGAGTGCGGTTGTCTCTAATGCCTAACCCATGAACGATAGTGGTAATTCGATAAGAGACATCACGGTACGCACTATATCCAATAGGGTGCAACTATGATGTTCGGACACACCATCACACTATGGTGTTCCAGGCGGTATTAATTGTGAAACAATTTCCACAATGTCTTAATAGCGTGCCAAAGCTCGTAACTCAGATACTCATCTCTATGATCATATCATAGACATTTTATCCTCTTGTCATGATGATCTTTAACTTCACTCTGAAATTACATGAACCATTCAATAATTCATACTTGTGTTTCATCAAGTAAATATACTCAACATCTACTCAAATTATCTGTGAAGTAAGAACATAACGATACTCACTGCATGCCTCAGCACTCATTGGACTGCACACATCAAAATGTGTTACTTCCAACAAGTTGCTATCTTGTTCCATCTTACTGAAAACGAGGCTTTTCAGTCATCTTGCCCATGTGGTATGATTTGCATATCTCAAGTGATTCAAAATCAAGTGAGTCTAAACGATCCATCTGCATGGAGTTTCTTCATGCGTATACACCAATAGACATGGTTCGCATGTCTCAAACTTTTCAAAAATGAGTGAGTCCAAAGATCCATCAACATGGAGCTTCTTCATGCGTTTTATACCAATATGACTTACATGGCAGTGCCACAAGTAAGTGGTACTATCATTACTATCTTATATCTTTTGGCATGAAAATGTGTATCACTACGATCGAGATTCAATAAACCATTCTTTAGGTGCAAGACCATTGAAGGTATTATTCAAATAAATAGAGTAACCATTATTCTCCTTAAATGAATAACCGTATTGCGATAGACATAATCCAATCATGTCTATGCTCAACGCAAACACCAAATGACAATTATTCAGGTTTAATACTAATCTTGATGGTAGAGGGAGCGTGCGATGTTTGATCACATCAAACGTGGAAACACTTCCAACACATATCGTCAGCTCACCTTTAGCTAGTCTCCGTTTATTCCGTAGCTCTTTTATTTCGAGTTACTAACACTTAGCAACCGAACCTGTATCTTAATACCCTGGTGCTACTAGGAGTACTAGTAAAGTACACATTAACATAATGTATATCCAATATACTTCTATCGACCTTGCCAGCCTTCTCATCTACCAAGTATCTAGGGTAATTCTGCTCCAGTGGTTGTTCCCCTTATTACAGAAGCACTTAGTCTCGGGTTTGGATTCAACCTTGGGTTTCTTCACTAGAGCAGCAGCTAATTTGCCGTTTCATGAAGTATCCCTTCTTGCCCTTGCCCTTCTTGAAACTAGTGGTTTCACCAATCATCAAAAATTGATGCTCCTTCTTGATATCTACTTCCGCGGTGTCAAACATCGCGAATACCTCAAGGATCATCATATCTATCCCTGATATGTTATAGTTCGTCACGAAGCTCTAGCAGCTTGGTGGCAATGACTTTGGAGAAACATCACTATCTCATCTGGAAGATCAACTCCCACTCGATTCAAGTGATTGTTGCACTCAGACAATCTGAGCACAAGCTCGACGATTGAGCTTTTCTCCCTTAGTTTGTAGGCTAAGAAAATCGTCGGAGGTCTCATACCTCTTAACGTGGGCACGAGCCTGAAATCCCAATTTCAGCCCTCGAAACATCTCATATGTTCTGCGACGTTTCGAAAAACGCCTTTGGTGCCTCAACTCTAAACCGTTTAACTGAACTATCACGTAGTTATCTAAACATGTATGTCCGATGTTCGCAACATCCACAAACGACGTTTGGGGTTCAGCACACTGAGCGGTGCATTAAGGACATAAGCTTTCTACTGTCCGCATAATCGCTACTGTCAACTTTCAACTATATTTTCTCTAGGAACATATCTAAACAGTGGAACTAAAGCGCGAGCTTACGACATAATTTGCAAAGATCTTTTGACTATGTTCAGGATAATTAAGTTCATCTTATGAACTCCCACTCAGATAGACATCCCTCTAGTCATCTAAGTGATTACATGATCCGAGTCAACTAGGCCGTGTCCGATCATCACGTGAGACGGACTAGTCATCATCGGTGAACATCTTCGTGTTGATCGTATCTACTATACGACTCATGCTCGACCTTTCGGTCTCTTGTGTTCCGAGGCCATGTATGTACATGCTAGGCTCGTCAAGTCAACCTAAGTGTTTCGCGTGTGTAAAACTGTCTTACACCCGTTGTATGTGAACGTAGGAATCTATCACACCCGATCATCACGTGGTGCTTCAAAACGACGAACTTTCGCAACGGTGCACACTTAGGGGGAACACTTTCTTGAAATTTTAATGAGGGGTCATCTTATTTACTACCGTCGTTCTAAGCAAATAAGATGCATAAACACGATAAACATCACATGCAATCAAATAGTGACATGCTATGGCCAATATCATTTTGCTCCTTTTGATCTCCATCTTCGGGGCTCCATGATCATCATCGTCACCGGCATGACACCATGATCTCCATCATCATGATCTCCATCACCGTGTCTCCATGAAGTTGTCTCGCCAACTTATTACTTCTACTACTATGGCTACCGGTTAGCAATAAAGTAAAGTAATTACATGGCGTTGTTCAATGACACGCAGGTCATACAATAAATAAGGACAACTCCTATGGCTCCTGCCAGTTGTCATACTCATTGACATGCAAGTCGTGATTCCTATTACAAGAACATGATCAATCTCATACATAACATATCATTCATCACATTCTTCTTGGCCATATCACATCACATAGCATACCCTGCAAAAACAAGTTAGACGTCCTCTAATTGTTGTTTGCATGTTTTACGTGGCTGCTATGGGTTTCTAGCAAGAACGTTTCTTACCTACGCAAAAGCCACAACGTGATATGCCAATTGCTATTTACCCTTCATAAGGACCCTTTTCATCGAATCCGATCCGACTAAAGTGGGAGAGACTGGCACCCGCTAGCCACCCTATGCAACAAGTGCATGTCAGTCGGTGGAACCTGTCTCACGTAAGTGTACGTGTAAGGTCGGTCCGGGCCGCTTCATCCCACAATGCCGCCGAATCAAGATTGGACTAGTAACAGTAAGCATATTGAACAAAATCAACGTCCACAACTACTTTGTGTTCTACTCGTGCAAAGAATCTACGCAATAGACCTAGCTCTGATGCCACTGTTGGGGAACGTAGCAGAAATTCAAAATTTTCCTACGTGTCACCAAGATCTATCTATGGAGAAACCAGCAACGAGGAGAAGGAGAGTGCATCTACATACCCTTGTAGATCGCTAAGCGGAAGCGTTCAAGAGAACGGGGTTGAAGGAGTCGTACTCGTCGTGATCCAAATCACCGGAGATCCTAGTGCCGAACGGACAGCACCTCCGCATTCAACACACGTACAGCCCGGTGACGTCTCCCATGCCTTGATCCAGCAAGGAGAGAGGGAGAGGTTGAGGAAGACTCCATCCAGCAGTAGCACAACGGTGTGGTGGTGATGGAGGAGCGTGGCAATCCTGCAGGGCTTCGCCAAGCACTGCGGGAGAGGAGAACGGAGAGAGGTAGGGCTGCGCCAGGGAGAGGTCAAACTCATGTGTTGGCAGCCCGAAAACCCTCAAGTATATATAGGGGGAGAGGGGGGGCTGTGCCCCCACCTAGGGTTCCACCCCTAGGGGCGGAGGCCAGCCCAAACCCATCTAGGGTGCGGCCAAGGGGGGGAGAGGGGAAACTTGCCCCCCAAGTTAGGTGGCAGCGCCCCCTCCCCCAAACCCTAGGTGCCTTGGGCCCCTTGTGGGGGGGGGGGGGGGGCGCACCAGCCCACCTGGGGCTGGTCCCCTCCCACACTTGGCCCATGCAGCCCTCCGGGGATGGTGGCCCCACTTGGTGGATCCCCGGGACCCTCCCGGTGGTCCCGGTACATTACCGATAAAACCCAAACCTTTTCCGGTGACCAAAATAGGACTTCCCATATATAAATCTTTACCTTCGAACCATTCCGGAACTCCTCGTGATGTCCGGGATCTCACCCGGGACTCCGAACAACATTCGGTAACCACATACAAACTTCCTTTATAACCCTAGCGTCATCGAACCTTAAGTGTGTAGACCCTACGGGGTCGGGAACCATGCAGACATGACCGAGACGTTCTCCGGTCAATAACCAACAACGGGATCTGGATACCCATGTTGGCTCCCACATGTTCCACGATGATCTCATCGGATGAACCATGATGTCAAGGACTCAATCGATCCCGTATACATTTCCCTTTGTCTAGCGGTATAGTACTTGCCCGAGATTCGATCGTCGGTATACCGATACCTTGTTCAATCTCGTTACCGGCAAGTCTCTTTACTCATTCTGTAACACATCATCCCGTGATCAACCCCTTGGTCACATTGTGCACATTATGATGATGTCCTACTGAGTTGTCCCAGAGATACCTCTCCGTCACACGGAGTGACAAATCCCAGTCTCGATTCGTGCTAACCCAACAGACACTTTCGGAGATACCTGTAGTGCACCTTTATAGCCACCTAGTTACATTGTGACGTTTGGTACACCCAAAGCATTCCTACGGTATCCGGGAGTTGCACAATCTCATGGTCTAAGGAAATGATACTTGACATTAGAAAAGCTTTAGCATACGAACTACGATCTTTGTGCTAGGCTTAGGATTGGGTCTTGTCCATCACATCATTCTCCTAATGATGTGATCCCGTTATCAAAGACATCCGACGTCCATGGTCAGGAAACCGTAACCATCTATTGATCAACGAGCTAGTCAATTAGAGTCTTACTAGGGACACGGTGTTGTCTATGTATCCACACATGTATCTGAGTTTCCTATCAATACAATTATAGCATGGATAATAAACGATTATCATGAACAAGGAAATATAATAATAACTAATTTATTATTGCCTCTAGGGCATATTTCCAACATGGTCCACAAAAAATCGTCAAAAGTTGGCACTTCAATTGGACTCCGTTTGGTATTACTTTTCTGTAAAACTCAAAAACAAGGAAAAACAGAAACTGGCACTGGGCTCTAGGTTAATAGGTTAGTCCCAAAAATGATATAAAAGTGTAAAGTAAAGCCCATAAACATCCAAAACGAGGTAATATAATAGCATGGAACAATCAAAAATTATAGATATGTTGGAGACATATCAAGCATCCCCAAGCTTAATTCCTGCTCGTCCTCGAGTAGGTAAATGATAAAAACAGAATTTTTGATGTGTAATGCTACCTAGCATATTTCTCAATGTAATTTTCTTTATTGTGGCATGAATGTTCAGATCCAAATGATTGAAAAATAAAAGTTCATATTGACATAAGAAATAGTAATACTTCAAGCATACTAACTAAGCAATCATGTCTTCTCAAAATAACATGGCTAAAGAAAGTTATCCCTACAAAATCATATAGTCTGGCTGTTGCTCTATCTTCATCACACAAAGTATTTAATCGTGCACAACCCCGATGACAAGCCAAGCAATTGTTTCATACTTTAGTATTCTCAAACTTTTTCAACTTTCACGCAATACATGAGTGTGAGCCATGGACATAGCACTATATGTGGAATAGAATGGTGGTTGTGGAGAAGACGAAAAGGGAGAAGATAGTCTCACATGGGCTATGGAGATGCCCATTAATAGATATCAATGTGAGTGAGTAGGGATTGCCATGCAACGGATGCACTAGAGCTATAAGTGTATGAAAGCTCAACAAAAGAAACTAAGTGGGTGTGCATGCAACTTGCTTGCTTATGAAGAAGACCTAGGGCATTTTTAGGAAGCCCATCATTGGAATATACAAGCCAAGTTCTATAATGAAAATTCCCACTAGTATATGAAAGTGACAACATGGGAGACTCTCTATCATGAAGATCATGGTGCTACTTTGAAGCACAAGTGTGGTAAAAGGATAGTAGCATTGCCCCTTCTCTCTTTTTCTTTCATTTTTTTGTTCTTTTGGGCCTTCCTTTTTTATGGCCTTTCTCTCTTTTTTTGGCCTTTCTCCTTTTTTTAGTCCGGAGTCTCATCCCGACTTGTGGGGGAATCATAGTCTCCATCATCCTTTCCTCACTTGGGGCAATGCTCTAATAATGAAGATCATCACACTTTTATTTACTTACAACTCAAGATTACAACTCGATACTTAGAACAAAATATGACTCTATATGAATGCCTCCGGCGGTGTACCGGGATATGCAATTAATCAAGAGTGACATGTATGGAAATTATGAAGGTGGCTTTGCCACAAACACGATGTCAACTACATGATCATGCAAAAGAAATATGACAATGATGGAGTGTGTGATAATAAAAAGAACGGTGGAAAGTTGCATGGCAATATATCTCAGAATGGCTATGGAAATGCCATAATAGGTAGGTATGGTGGCTGTTTTGAGGAAGGTATATGGTGGGTGTATGGTACTGGCGAAAGTTGTGCGACACAAGAGAGGCTAGCAATGGTGGAAGGGTGAGAGTGCGTATAATCTATGGACTCAACATTGGTCATAAAGAACTCATATACTTATTGCAAAAATCTACAAGTCATTGAAAACAAAGTACTACACGCGTGCTCCTAGGGGGATAGATTGGTAGGAAAAGACCATCACTCGTCCCCGACCGCCACTCATAAGGAAGGCAATCAATTAATAAATTGTGCTCCAACTTCATCACAAAGCGGTTCACCATACGTGCATGCTACGGGAATCACAAACTTCAACACAAGTATTCTTTGAATTCATAATCATCCCACTAGCATGAATCTAATATCACCACCTCTATATCTCAAAACAATTATCAAGTATCAAATTGATCATAGCATCCAATTCACTTCCTATGATAGTTTTTATTATACCCAACTTGGATGCCCACCATTCTAGGACCAATTTTTATAACCATAGCAAATACCATGCTGTTCTAAAAGACTCTCAAAATAATATAATTGAAGCATGAGAGATCTATAATTTCTACAAAATCAAGCCACTGTCGTGCTCTAAAAGATTTAAGTGAAGCGCTAGAGCAAAACTATCTAGCTCAAAAGATATAAGCAGTCAAGCACATAGAGTATTCTAATAAATTCCAATCAAGTGGGTTTCTCCCAAAAGGTGTGTACATCAAGGATGACTATGGTAAACTAAAAAGAAAAGACTAATATCATACAAGACGCTCCAAGAAAACACATATCATGTGGCGAATAAAAATATAGCTCCAAGTAAAGTTACCGATAGACGAAGACGAAAGAGGGGATGCCTTCTGGGCATCCCCAAGCTTAGGCTTTTGGTTATCCTTGAATATCTTGGGGTGCCATGGGCATCCCCAAGCTTAGGCTCTTGCCACTCCTTATTCCATAGTCCATCAAATCTTTACCCAAAACTTGAAAACTTCACAACACAAAACTCAACAGAAGACTCGTAAGCTCCGTTATTATAAGAAAATAAAACCACCACTTAGGTACTGTAATGAACCCATTATAAATTCATATTGGTGTAATATCTACTACATTCCAACTTTTCTATGGTTCATACCCTCCGATACTACTCATATATTCATCAAAATAAGCAAAAGTCCAAAGAATCTGATTATGGCATCATCATGCATGTTTGAACAACTTATGCCCACTGATCAGGTCAAATCAAATAAGTGGCATTTAAATAATCACATATGGAGTTGAATTTGAATCTTTGGTTCAAACCAACTTCATTTAATCTGGTTTTAGTTGCATTAGCTCAAATCACAACATCTTGCCCCGTCATGATCATGCATCATATTGTGCATTGCATTGATTGTGCTTTCTCTCTGTTGCCGGTACCTGTTCGCCCCCAGAGTAGACGTTGTTACCGACGACGTGATCGATGACACTGATGAAGAACTATATTATCTTCGGAAGTGCCAGGCAAGCAAAACCCCCTTGTTCATTTCGATACAAGCCCATTCTCTCGCTCCTGCTCTCTTTTATTGCATTAGGACAACAACGATTCATTTGTTACTTCATGTGGTAGTTGAACCCCTTTATCCTCTGCATGACCTGTCATTGCCACAGTAAATAGATGAAACCCACTAGCATGAGTAGGAGTTGTTTGAGCCCTGTTGTGCCTACTCATTCATGCTTGTTTGTCATGCCTGCTACTGCTTAGAGTTGAGTCAGGTCTAATTCATCGGGAATGAATCAGAGGTGTGTGAACATGTCCTACTGTGTGTGAGCTAAGTGTGTGAACACAATTTGGTAAAGGTAGCAGTGAGAGGCCATGTAGGAGTACATGGTGGGTTGTCTCATTGAAGCCGTCCTCAGGAACTGAGTCCTGTGTTTGTGATCCATGAAATGGCTACTACCATGCATTGGGCCCTGAAATATGACCCCGCTCGACTTCTTAATCACCCTTGTCCTCTGTCCAGGAGTTGCAAGTAGTTTCTGGTGTTTGTAGTATGCTGGAGGCCGTGTGCAACGCTGACCGGAGGGGTGGGCTGTGATGCGGTAGGCATGTGGCCGGATATACCGGGCGCCCGTTTGGTGTCGCGGAACCCTGTACACATCGTTCGGGGCCGTATGTGGAAACCTCACCCGGACTCCCTGCGGATGGAACCTGAATAGGCGATAAACCTGGACTAGAGACTTGAGTGTTTAGGTAGGTCGTGGTCTACACCCACGCCGACTTTCGCTTGAAGTCTGTCGAGCACATGTCATGTGCAGACGCTAAGTGGTGGAAACATGTATGAAGAAGTACACCCCTGCAGGGTTAACATCATCTATTCAAATAGCCATGTCCACGGTAAAGGACTTCTGGGTTGCCTATAACAGTTCATAGACAAGTGAAAGTGGATACTCTAAAATGCGCAAGATAAGCGTGAGTGCTATGGATGTCGTTCTCGTAGGGAGACGGGAGCGGATCCATAGTGGTGTATTGATATGGTGAATATGTGGACTCATGTGCGCCACCTCAGAAAGAGTTACTTGCAGTCGTAGTTCAGGATAGCCACCGAGTCAAAGCTAGCTTGCTGCAGTTAAACCCCACCATCCCCTTTGTTGATAATGATGCATATGTAGATAGTTCTGATGTAAGTCTTGCTGGGTACATTTGTACTCACGTTTGCCTATTTTATGTTTTTGCAGAGAGACTTTAGTCTCACTAGTAGTTCCACGTGGACTTCGACATTTAGCCTGTTACCTCAGCTACGATCTTGTGCCTCGGCAGGATCTAGTAGATAGTCAGGCTTCTCAGCCTTTTTCATTTGTAGATGTCTGTACTCAGACATGTTAAGCTTCTGTTTGTGCTTTGACTTGTATGCTCTGAATGTTGGGTCATGAGACCCATGTTTGTAATATCTCGCTCGTCGGAGCCTATTGAATAAAATACTTGAGTTGTAGAGTCATGTTGTGATGCCATGTTGTGTTTGCACATATCGAGCATATTGTGTGTATGTTATTGAAATGCTTGGTATGTGTGGGATCTGACTATCTAGTTGTTTATCCTTGGTAGCCTCTCTTACCGGGAAATGTCTCCTAGTGCTTCCACTGAGTCATGGTAGCTTGCTACTACTCTGGAACACTTAGGCTGGACGGCATATGTCCTTCTTCGTTCCTGTGTCTGTCCCTTCGGGGAAATGTCACGCGGTGTCTACCAGAGTCCTGTTAGCCTGCTACAGCCCGGTTTACCGGAGTCCTGCTAGCCCAGTTGCTACAGCCCTGATTCACTCGCTGATGACTCGTTGCTGGGTCATGTATGCCTGTCCCTGTAAGTTAGCGCCACTTTGGGTTCACGACTAGCCATGTCAGCCCGGGCTCCTTGTCATATGGATGCTAGCGACACTATCATATACGTGTGCCAAAAGGCGCAAACGGTCCCGGGCAAGGTAAGGCGACACCCCTGGGAATACCGTGCGTGAGGCCGCAAAGTGATATGAGGTGTTACATGCTAGATCGGTGTGGCTTTGAGTCGGGGTCCTGACAGCTTTGGTATCGAAGCCTGACTGCCTGTAGGATTACCAAGCCAAACTGGTCGAAGTTGAGTATAGAAATTCCTTAGTTATGTAGGGGAATTGATTGTGGGATGGAACGTAAGGCTCTTTTTATTCCTTATACCTTATGCCCTTTTGATCTGAGTCATCCTACCTTTCCTACGGGGTTAAGGAACTAGGATTTCTCTTCTCTCTATCAGGATCATGTGTTACTAATCCGTAGACTTATAAGATTGTTGGATTTAAGCCTCAGTTCAGTTTCTACTACCTCTGTGTGTTCATAGTTGATCTCGGAACCTTGATATTGTGATGATCGAGTGGTTATGCCACCATTTACAGAATGTCTTAAATCCTTTTAATCATTTACAGCCGTTATGCTATCCGAGTCATCTCAGGTTTCTAAATAGTTTGAAGCATTTGCAAAATCCTTTCCTCCCGTTTCGATGTTCCTTTGGGCCAGATTAACCACACTAAACAGTGAGTTAAGGTACTCTGTTGCCTTGACATATATGTTGGAGTTATTATTATGAGCCTAGGTGTCTTAGAGTGCCACCTAGTTATCTAGCCATGTATTGTGTTCCCAGTGTGATCATTCTGGCCAACATTCTCGAAAGCATCCCATGATGCAATTTAGCTAGTAGGTATTCTATTCCTGGGTTTTGAACCCGAGATTCACCCTACTTACTTCATGTTGATAATGTTTGCTCGTTCCTTTAGGTTATTAGTAACCTTTGCATTAGTCCTCGAGGTCCGTGGTATTTCCTTCTTCCAAATACTATGAACCAGTTATGGCAGAAGTTTGTTGGATCAAAAGATCACAATCAGAGTGCTCTTGACGATTTCTCGATTCTATGTTGTGACTCTGCCAATCCTACCTCTCCGCATGGATTATCCCAAAGAGATTTGTTGAACTTGGTTCGACAGACTAATCTATGCATCCACAGCTCAGAAAATCATATTTTCTTTTGGGTTGTCCCTCTTTAGTTGTCTTGTGACCTCGTTTGTCAATCGATAGTAAGGAGTAATTGTGCAATCGTATTTATCGATGCCTATTATTCTTGTGGTCCGTGATACGTTTCCAACGTATCTATAATTTTTGATTGTTCTATGCTATTATATTACCCCTTTTGGATGTTTATGGGCTTCATTTTACACATTTATATCATTTTTGGGACTAACCTACTAAACGGAGGCCCAGCCCATATTGCTGTTTTTTGCCTATTTCAGTATTTCGAAGAAAAGGAATATCAAACGGAGTCCAAACGGAATGAAACCTTCGGGAGCGTGATTTTTGGAACAAACACGATCCGGAGAGCTTGGAGTGCAAGTCAAGAAGCTCCCGAGGGCCCCACGAGATAGGGGGCCACGCCCCCATGTAGGGCGCGCCCCCTGTCTCGTGGGCCCCTCGGGCGGCCACCGACGTACTTCTTCCTCCTATACATACCTACGTACCCCGAAAACATCCAGGAGCACCACGAAACACAATTTCCACCACCGTAACCTTCTGTATCCGCGAGATCCCATCTTGGAGCCTTCGCCGGCACTCTGCCGGAGGGGGGATCAACCACGGAGGGCCTCTACATCAACATCCTTGCCCCTCCGATGAGTTGTGAGTAGTTTAACACAGACCTACGGGTCCATAGTTATTAGCTAGATGGATTCTTCTCTCTTTTTGGATCTCAATACAATGTTCTCCCCCTCTCTTGTGGAGATCTATTCGATGTAAGCTCTTTTTGCGGTGTGTTTGCCGAGATCCGATGAATTGTGGGTTTATGATCAAGTTTATCTATGAATAATATTTGAATCTTCTCTGAATTCTTTTATGTATGATTGAGTTATCTTTGCAAGTCTCTTCGAATTATCAGTTTGGTTTGGCCTACTAGATTGGTCTTTCTTGCCATGGGAGAAGTGCTTAGCTTTGGGTTCAATCTTGTGGTGTTCTTACCCAGTGACAGAAAGGGTTGCAAGACACGTATTGTATTGTTGCCATCGAGGATAACAAGATGGGGTTTATATCATATTGCATGTGTTTATCCCTCTACATCATGTCATCTTGCTTAATGTGTTACTCTGTTCTTATGAACTTAATACTCTAGATGCAGGCAGGAGTCGGTCGATGTGTGGAGTAATAGTAGTAGATGCAGGCAGGAGTCGGTCTACTTGTTATGGACATGATGCCTATATACATGATCATGCCTAGATAATCTCATAACTATGCGCTTTTCTATCAATTGCTTGACAGTAATTTGTTCACCCACCGTAATACTTATGCTATCTCGAGATAAGCCTCTAGTGAAACATATGGCCCCCGGGTCTATCTCTTATCATATTTGCTTTCAGTCTACCTTTATTTGCATCTTTACTTTTTGCATCTATATCATAAAATACCAAAAATATATTTATCATATCATACTATCTTTATTAGATCTCACTTTTGCAAGTGGCCGTGAAGGGATTGACAACCCCTTTATTGCGTTGGTTGCGAGTTCTCAGTTTGTTTGTGTAGGTGCGTGGGACTTTTGAGAAGCATCCTACTGGATTGATACCTTGGTTCTCAAAACTGAGGGAAATACTTGCGCTACACTTTGCTGCATCACCCTCTCCTCTTCGAGGAAAACCAACGCAAGCTCAAGACGTAGCAAGAAGGATTTCTGGCGCCGTTGCCGGGGAGGTCTTCGCTCAAGTCAAGACATACCAAGTACCCATCACAAACCCATCTCCCTCGCATTTACATTATTTGCCATTTGCCTCTCGTTTTCCTCTCCCCCACTTCACCTTTGCCGTTTTATTCGCCCTCTCTTTCCCAATCTCCTCCTCTCTTTTCGCTTGCCGTTTTTCTGTTTGCTTGTGTGTTGGATTACTTGTTGCCATGGCACAAGATAATACCAAATTTTGTGACTTCTCGAATACCAATAATAATGATTTCCTTAGTACTCCGATTGCTCCTCTTAATGATGTTGACTCTTGTGAAATCAATACCGCTTTGCTGAATTTTGTTATGAAAGATCAATTTGCCGGCCTTCCTAGTGAAGATGCCGCTACTCATCTAAACAATTTTGGTGATTTGTGCTAAATGGTTTTCGTCTTTGCCTAAAAATAGTATTGATTCTTGGAACAAGTGCAGAGATACTTTTATCTCTAAATAGTTTCCTCCCGCTAAGATCATCACTCTTAGGAACGATATTATGAATTTTAAACAACTTGATCATGAGCATGTTGCCCAATCTTGGGAAAGAATGAAATTGATGCTTCGCAATTGCCCTACTCATGGTTTGAATTTATGGATGATCATACAAAAATTTTATGCCGGTTTGAACTTTGCTTCTAGAAATCTCTTAGATTCGGCCGCGGGAGGCACCTTTATGGAAATCATGTTAGGAGATGCTACAAAATTGCCTTATAATATTATGGCTAATTATTCTCAATGGCACACCGAAAGATCTTCTAGTAAAAAAGTGCATGCTATAGAAGAAATTAATGTTTTGAGTGGAAAGATGGATGAACTTATGAAGATGTTTGCTACTAAAAAATACTCCTCTTGATCCCAATGATATGCCTTTGTCTTCCTTGATTGAGAAAAATAATGAATCTATGGATGTGAATTTTGTTGGTAGGAATAGTTTTGGAAACAATGCTTATAGAGGAAATTTTAATGCTAGACCATTCCCTAGTAATCCCTCTAATAATTATGGAAATTCCTATAATAATTCTTTTGGTAATTTTAATAAGATGCCCTCTGATTTTGAGAATAGTGTGAAAGAATTTTGATTTCTCAAAAGAATTTTAATGCCTTGCTTGAAGAAAGATTGCTCAAAGTTGATGATTTGGCTAGGAACGTTGATAGACTTTCGCTTGATGTTAATTCTCTTAAACTTGGATCTTATTATCCTAAGCATGATATCAATGAGTCTCTCAAAGTAATGAGAATTTCCATTGAAGAGTGCAAGGAAAGAACCACTAGATTGCGTGCTAAAAAAGAAAGCTTTATAAAAGCGTGTTCTTCTAGTCTTCATGAAAATAATGATGAGCATCTTAAAGTTATTGATGCGTCTCCGATTAGATCTATGTTTTGCAATATGAATTTTGATGATTATGGGAGTGATGATGAATCAACTTTGCCTAGAAGGCGTCCCAAAAATTCGGAGTCTTTAGATCTTGATGTTAAATTTGGTAAAAGTGAGATTGGAGAATCCTCAACTTCTAATAATATTGAACCTACTATCTCAGATTTCAAGGAATTTGATTATGATAATTGCTCGTTGAAAGGTTGTATTTCCTTGTTGCAACCTGTTGTTAATTCTCCTCATGCTTATAGTCAAAACAAAGCTTTTACCAAACATATTGTTGATGCTTTGATGCAATCTTATGATGAAAATCTTAATTTGGAAGTTTCTATACCTAGAAAACTTAATGATGAGTGGGAACCTACTATAAAGATTAGAATTAAAGATTACGAGTGTTTTGCTTTGTGTGATTTGGGTGCTAGTGTTTCCACGATTCCGAAAACTTTATGTGATATTCTAGGTTTCCATGATCTTGATGATTGCTCTTTAAATTTGCACCTTGCGGATTCCACCATTAAAAAGCCTATGGGACGGATCAATGATGTTCTTATTGTTGCAAATAGAAATTTGGTGCCCATAGATTTTATCGTTCTTGATATAGATTGCAATCTTTCTTGCCCTATTATTCTTGGTAGACCTTTCCTTAGAACGATTCGTGCGATTATTGATATGAAGGAAGGGAATATTAGATTCCAATTTCCATTAAAGAAAGTCATGGAGCACTTTCCAAGAAATAAAGTCAAATTACCTTATGAATCTACCATGCGTGCTACTTATGAATTTAGTGCCAAAGATGGCACTCGTTAGATCTATCCTTGCTTTTATGCCTAGCTAGGGGCGTTAAACGATAGCGCTAGTTAGGAGGCAACCCAATTTTCTTTATGTTTTTTGTTTTTGATCATGTTTAGTAATAAGTATTGCATCTACCCTCTGTTTAGATGTGTTTTTATCTTTTAATTAGTGTTTGTGCCAAGTAGAACCTATAGGATAACCTACGATGATAGTTGATTTGATTCTGCTGAAAAACAGAAACTTTGCACGCACGAATATAATTTTGTTAAATCACAGGAACGTGATTTTGCGTTGATTCTTTTTTATTCTGTTCAATAGACAAATTTTCCAGGACTTCCTATTTTGGTAGGATTTTTAAAGTTCGAGAAGTTTGTGTTAGTTACAGATTGCTACAGACTGTTCTGTTTTTGACAGATTCTGTTTTTCGTGTGTTGTTTGCTTATTTCAATGCATCTATGGCTAGTAAATTAGTTTATAAACCATAAAGAAGTTGGAATACAGTAGGTTTAACACCAAAATAAATATATAATTAGTTCATTGCAGTACCTTATGTGGTGGTTTTGTTTTCTTTCACTAACGGAGCTTATAAGATTTCCTGTTGAGGTTTGTGTTGTGAAGTTTTCAAGTTTTGGATAAAGCTTTTATGGACTATGGAATAATGAGTGGCAAGAGCCTAAGCTTGGGGATGCCCATGGCGCCCCAAGATATTCAAGGATAGCCAAAAGCCTAAGCTTGGGTATGCCCCGGGAAGGCATCCCCTCTTTTGTGTTCGTTCATTGGTAACTTTACTTGGAGCTATATTTTTATTCGCTACATGATATGTGTTTTGCTTGGAGCGTCGTGTATTATATTAGTCTTTGCTTTTTAGTTTACCACAATCATCCTTTCTGTACACACCTTTTGGGAGAAGCCTATTTGGTTAGAATTTGCTAGAATACTCTATGTGCTTCACTTATATCTTTTGAGCTTGATAGTTTTTGCTCTAGTGCTTCACTTATATCTTTTAGAGCACGGTGGTTTCTTAATTTTGAAGAAATTGCTAGTCTCTCATGCTTCACTTATATTATTTTGAGAGTTTTTTAGAACAGCATGGTATTTTCTATGATCATAAAGTTGGTCCTAGAATGATGATCATCCAAGTTGGGTATAATAAAAACTATCATAGAAAGTGAATTGGATGCTGTGATCAATTTGATACTTCATAATTTTTTTGAGATATGGAGGTAGTGATATTAAAGTCATGCTAGTTGGGTGATTATGAATTTAAAGAATGCTTGTGTTGAAGTTTGTGATTCCCGTAACATGCACGTATGGTGAACCGCTTTGTGATGAAGTTGGAGCACAATTTTATTTATTGATTGTCTTCCTTATGAGTGGCGGTAGGGGACGAGCGATGGTCTTTTACTACCAATCTACCCCCCTAGGAGCATGCGCGTAGTACTTTGGTTTTTGATGACTTCTAAATTTTTGCAACAAGTATATGAGTTCTTTTGATTAATGTTGAGTCCATGGATTATACGCACTGTTTCACCCTTCCACCATTGCTAGCCTCTCTTGTATCGTGCAATTTTTGCCGGTACCATACACCCACCATTTACCTTCCTCAAAACAGCCACCATACCTACCTATTATGTCATTCCCATAGCCATTCCGAGATATATTGCCATGCAACTTTCCACCGTTCCGTTCATATGACACGCATTACTTTTGTCATATTGCTTTTTGCATGATCATGTAGTTGACATTGTATCTGTGGCAAGGCCACCTTCATAATTTTCATACATGTCGCTCTTGATTCATTGCATATCCCGGTACACCGCCGGAGGCATTCATATAGAGTCATATCTTGTTCAAGCTTTGAGTTGTAAATCCATAAAAGTGTGATGATCTTCATTATTAGAGCATTGTCCTAGTGAGGAAAGGATGATGAAGACTATGATTCCCCCACAAGTCGGGATGAGACTTCAGACTTTGCAAAAAGAAAAACAAATAAAGAGAGAAAGAAAAGAAAAGAAAAAGGAGGCCAAAAAGAAAAAAAGAAAAAGAAGGCCAAAGAAAAAAAAAGAAAAAAAAGAAAAGAAAAAAAATAAAATGAGAGAAAAAGAGAGAAGGGACAATGCTACTATCTCTTTTTCCACACTTGTGCTTCAAAATAGCACCATGATCTTCATGATAGAGAGTCTCATATGTTGTCACTTTCATATACTAGTGAGAATTTTTCATTATAGAACTTGGCTTGTATATTCCAATGATGGGCTTCCTCAAAGTGCCCTAAGTCTTTGTGAGCAAGCAAGTTGGATGCACCCCACTTAGTTTCTTTTATTGAGCTTTCATATATTTATAGCTCTAGTGCATCCGTTGCATGGCAATCCCTACTCACTCACATTGATATCTATTAATGGGTATCTCCATAGCCGGTTAATACGCCTAGTCGATGTGAGACTATCTTCTCCTTTTTGTCTTCTCCACAACCACCATTCTATTCCACATATAGTGCTATGTCCATGGCTCAAGCTCATGTATTGCATGAAAGTTGAAACAGTTTGAGATTATTAAAGTATGAAACAATTGCTTGGCTTGTCATCGGGGTTGTGCATGATTAAATACTTTGTGTGATGAAGATAGAGCATAGCTAGACTATATGATTTTGTAGGGATAACTTTCTTTAGCCATGTTATTTTGAGAAGACATGATTACTTTGATTAGTATGCTTGAAGTATTACTATTTCTTATGTCAATATGAACTTTTATTTTGTATTCATTTGGATCTGAACATTCATGCCACAATAAAGAAAATTACATTATGAATTATGCTAGGTAGCATTCCACATCAAAAATTTCTTTTTTATCATTTACCTACTCAAGGATGAGCAGGAATTAAGCTTGGGGATGCTTGATACGTCTCCAACGCATCTATAATTTTTTATTGTTCCATGCTATTATATTACCCCTTTTGGATGTTTATGGGCTTTATTTTACACATTTATATCATTTTTGGGACTAACCTACTAACCGGAGGCCCAGCCCATATTGTTGTTTTTTGCCTATTTCAATATTTCGAAGAAAAGGAATATCAAACGGATTCCAAACGGAATGAAACCTTCGGGGGTGTGATTTTTGGAACAAACATGATCCGGAGAGCTTGGAGTGCAAGTCAAGAAGCTCCCGAGGGCCCCACGAGATAGGCCCCCCCTGTAGGGCACGTCCCCTATCTCGTGGGCCCCTCGGGCGGCCACCGACATACTTCTTCCTCCTATATATACCTACGTACCCCGAAAACATCCAGGAGCACCATGAAACACAATTTCCACCGCCGTAACCTTCTGTATCCGCGAGATCCCATCTTGGAGCCTTCGCCGGCACTCTGCCAGAGGGGGAATCAACCACGGAGGGCCTCTACATCAACATCCTTGCCCCTTCGATGAGTTGTGAGTAGTTTACCACAGACCTACGGGTCCATAGTTATTAGCTAGATGGCTTCTTCTCTCTTTTTGCATCTCAATACAATGTTCTCCCCCTCTCTTGTGGAGATCTATTCGATGTAAACTCTTTTTGCGGTGTGTTTGTCGAGATCTGATGAATTGTGGGTTTATGATGAAGTTTATCTATGAATAATATTTGAATCTTCTCTGAATTCTTTTATGTATGATTGAGTTATCTTTGCAAGTCTCTTCGAATTATCAGTTTGGTTTGGCCTACTAGATTGGTCTTTCTTGCCATGGGAGAAGTGCTTAGCTTTGGGTTCAATCTTGCGGTGTTCTTACCCAGTGACAGAAAGGGTTGCAAGACACGTATTGTATTGTTGCCATCGAGGATAACAAGATGGGGTTTATATCATATTGCATGTGTTTATCCCTCTACATCATGTCATCTTGCTTAATGTGTTACTCTGTTCTTATGAACTTAATACTCTAGATGCAGGCAGGAGTCGGTCGATGTGTGGAGTAATAGTAGTAGATGCAGGCAGGAGTCGGTCTACTTGTTATGGACATGATGCCTATATACATGATCATGCCTAGATAATCTCATAACTATGCGCTTTTTTATCAATTGCTTAAAAGTAATTTGTTCACCCACCGTAATACTTATGCTATCTCGAGAGAAGCCTCTAGTGAAACATATGGACCCGGGTCTATCTCTTATCATATTTGCTTTCAATCTACCTTTATTTGCATCTTTACTTTTTGCATCTAGATCATAAAATACCAAAAATGTATTTATCATATCATACTATCTTTATTAGATCTCACTTTCGCAAGTGGCCATGAAGGGATTGACAACCCCTTTATTGCGTTGGTTGCGAGTTCTCAGTTTGTTTGTGTAGGTGCGTGGGACTTTTGAGGAGCCTCCTACTGGATTGATACCTTGGTTATCAAAACTGAGGGAAATACTTACGCTACACTTTGCTGCATCACCCTCTCCTCTTCGAGGAAAACCAACGCAAGTTCAAGACGTAGCAGTTCGTCAAGCCATTGTATTCCAGAATGACTAGGAGAAACAAACTCCAGTACCTCATCCATTTCTAGGATTGGGTCAAAGTAGTTGTATCTCGCAGATCAAAGTGCCAGACCAGCTTTTGATTCTGTTCTACCTTGGGGTATTACCATATTTATATCAAGGATGTCATGGGAATTGCACACCCTCCTATGAACTCTTGATATAGTGATACTTCTTGCCCTCATTATTCATTTCTCGGCTCCCGTGTTGTTGCAACCGGAATGCCGATAGATGAGCTATGATGTGTGAAATCAATACTCCTAGAAACTCTGTTGCTTGGTAGCTAAAGGACAATAATTTCATTCTTAGCGTGTTGGTTCTTGAATCATCATTCTAAGATAGATTGTACTACCTAGTCCTTATTTCCGGTGCACTCTTTGATCAATGAGTTAGTATTGTGTCAATCCCTCGCTCTTTTGATCATATTGTCTTGCCTTGAAATGCAAGATTGATCTCAAGCTTAGAAACATATCGGTGGTTCGTGATTTTCCGAATATCTTCTCAGAAGTATCACCAGGTCGTCACCTAACTATTATGTTGAGCTCGTGATCAAGTTGGTTTCATTTAAACCACCCCCTTCTCCAAGAATCTGTGTTGCATACCCCTGAGCTGTTTGGTCATGCTAAACAACAACTTGGAGAGTTGGAATATGGAAGCTTGTCCGATTTAGTTCATCTTAAGGGATATCTTGTATGTGTGTTGAAGAAAGATGATATCTTCATCGATTGATCCTCGTGACCAGTTGTTGGACCTATTGTCTTGCCAAAGCTTTGATTTGAGTGTGGGCTATCCTCAAATCAAATCAGAACCAACAATGTTCTTAATGTTGTCTTTACTCGTGGTTGATCCCTCGAGCATACACCATTATATCCTTTGGTCTGACCAATACTATCACTTGTTCTCGTAATTATGGAATTCCATTTTTATGGAAACCTGGATGAATTGTTGTTGAGCCCATCGACAACATCCTTGCCTTCTCCATAATTTTGTTGAACATTAAGCTAGTGTTGGAAATTTTGAAAGCATTTGCTCGTGCTAGCTCATGAAGCATATGTTCAGATGTAAGAAGTGACTTCCTCCAGTTCATGTGCATTTGATGCAAGTTGCCACCGTGGATTCGAGAAAGACAATGTTGCTTCCTTGGAATCATCCCAAATCGGTCATGCATACGTGCGAAGTATTCTGTGGTTCAGAGACTTGCAACCTTCATTCTATATGTATGCCTAGCACACCAAGCCACTGATTGATTTGTTCAAGGGAAAGAAGTTCCTTCTTAAGAGTATACCTTATGCAAGGACTTTGATATCCTCGATGATGGTTCCCCTCCTAAACTCGGTAGTGTTTTATTATAAGACTACTGTGTGGTCATGCTTGTCTTGGACAACATGTTCACATGTTGTAGCAGAACCAGCTCATATTTTGGAGCTTGCTATCATAGCTCATTCCCCGAGAATCTCACAACATCGTCTCGTCGATTTGTGTTGCAAACTTTCATTTTCCTTTCCAGACTTGATGAGTCTGGAATATCCTAACACCAACCAGATCTGAATCTCAAGCAGGTATGATTGTAGGAACGTGTCCCAAGAATTATAATAATGGTCTCACCGTAAACGGTAAAGTGGATGTCGTGGCTGACACACCCATCCGAAAGACCTATTATTGTAGTATCTTGATTGAAGAAGTTGGCCACCTCCGCATAAGGACTTCGTAGGATATACTCCCTAATTGTTCCTTATGGATTCTTGTGCTCCCGAAGTCCGACCTTCTACTTGATGGTCTAGTTACCAAACCATTTCAATGAATGGGATACGCTAGCACATCAAGGAGAACATTAGAAGCGGAGTGCTAAATGTCTCTCGGTCGATCATCCGGATTTTGATCCCTTGGTAACGCTAAGGTGAAATCTGAGAGGGTATTATCTTTCTTTGCATCTGCATCCTCCATCATCATTCGTCATGGTAGTATGTTGTGTTGCCAGGATCCCTGACACGGATGTTGGTAAAACCTTGATGAATATGGAAATGCTCAAGTTCTTGAGAGCACGCACAAGCACTAGGTGTTATCATCGGCACTAACTAGGGATTGCTCCCAGCTTCCCCGGCCATACTATAATTGTTTTTCAACAGTGGAACCACCCTCGACTGTTGAGTTATTTCCCAGTTACTAGAATCATTCCCAGCTTTTGCATTTCGTTCCTAGCTTGCACCACCAATGTGCCATTCTACCATGGGTTCCATCCATTTTCGATGATAAGCTAAAATTATTCCTTGCATTGTCTTCAACAAGGTAATCCACATCATCCATTCTAGTCTGGCATGCCATTCCTTCGCACTCCGCCAAACGATTGCTGTGATTTGCCTTAGGCTGGTATAGAAAGTCCCAGTGATCTCTATATCAAAGGTAATTCTTTTTGCACTTAAGGTAATAATTCTACGAATCACCCTCCTCCAAGATGTCTCGTTATGGTATCATGGCAATTCAACTCCTCGCTACGTTGACAACTGTTCATCACCTTCTTAAGTGTGAAATTGTTGTTTACCTAGTGAACCCTCGTCATCGGTTCCACTCCATCCCTCTAGATGTGTGCTTCGTGTCTCAGCTCAAGAGATGTTGCTATGTCTCATTCCGTGAGTTGATCCTGAGTTGTTCGATCTTCGAGGAGATCGATCCTTCTAGAGTTTTCCTTTTTCTTCTTGTTGCCATGGTGGTTGGAGTTCTCAGAGCAAGACATCGAGACAAAGATGGTGATCGAAACAACGTCCTAATGAAGTGCAACTTGGATCATGAAGATTGTGTTAGTTTGCGTTCCCCTTAAATCTTACCCTGCGCTTGAATCTTGGGACGAGATTCTTGCTTAGTGGGGGTGAGTTGTCACAGCCCTAGATTGGCCTTGTTTGTCTTTGCATCTCATCATGTCATCATCATAGTTATGTTTATGAAATTTGAATTGAGGTTAGTTGAAACCCTCATAAATCATTTCAGAAATAATCAACATTAAAATCTCTTCAAAGAAGTCCAAGAAAATGTTCCTCTTAGTCTCTGAAAATATTGGCAAGAGGTAAAAGTCAAACCAATATTTTTGGTATCTCAGAAACATTTATTTTGGGCCTTTGAATTAATTCAATAACTATTTGCATTGGATATATATTTCTTATATAATTAATATATGTCCAATAATTCTGGAACATTTTATGTGGTTTGGTATATTCTAGTTCTAGCCACATAATTAATTTCAGCATTTTATCAAATGGTTTAGTATTTTTACTAAATCAAAACAAAACAGAACAAAATAGAAAACTGAAACAAAAAAAAGAAAGAGAGAGAAAGAAAACCTCACCTGACTTACCGCAGCCCACCTGGCCGGCCCAGTCGGCCAGCCCAGCCACCTGGCCCAGCCCACCTCTTCATGTCGTCTTCCTCCCCTCGCCCCTTAGCAGCCCGGTGGCAAGCGGTGGAGACGCCGTGGCCTCCTCCCTGCCTGCCTCGCGCCCTCGAGGCCCTTCCAGCGCCACAGAGACGGCCACGCACCCCCCAGGCCCTCTCACTCTCTCCCCGAGCACCTCTCCTCCTCTGGCTCTCTCGCACGCAACCACCGAGCGCTGTCGCCGCCGCTGACGAACACCACCGCGGCCATCGCCTCTCCCTCGCCTCTCCGTGCTGTCCAGAAGCTCCGCCTCGACGCCACGGAGCCCCAAGACGAAGCACGCGCTCGCGGGATGCCCGAAGCGACGCCATCATCCTCATCCATGTCGTCGGCCGCCGGAGATTCCCCTCGCCGCCCCGCTTGCTCCGACCCCTCCCCGAGCCCGCTGAATCCTCCGTTGAGATCGCTGTGAGCTCCGCCACCATTCCCCCTCCTCCCCGCGCTCGTTCCCACACTCTAGCCGCCCTTTTCACCGGGGCCGTGAGCTCCTCGCCGCCGGCGTTGACGCAGACGAGGCCAGAGCCACCGTAGCTCACTCCCGAGCACGGCAACGTGCTCCACACCTCACCAGGAGCCTAACACACACACCAGCTCCCCCTCCCGTGCACTACAATGCCATACCCGCAGGTGCCCGAACTCCGGCCGTCGTGGAAATGCTCGCCGCCGTCAACTCCGGCCATCCCAGCTGCTGCCGCAACCAGCACTAGATGCGCGAGAGCTCCAGCAAGCCGTAGCAGCAAATCACGCTCAAAACGGAGCCCCATAGCGAAATCCCGACTCCCTCCGCCGTGGATTTGGTCGCCGCCGGCTGAACTCCGGTGACGCCGACGTGGCACACTTACTTAGCCACTAATGACCCTGCTAATTACCCCCTGACTCACTTACATATGGGCCCCACGCCCTAATTAACCTGGGTTTGTTCCTGTTTAAATAAAACTAACCCCACGGGCCCCACAGGTCAGTTTGACCTGGCCCCGTCACACTTTGACCGACCCTACATGTCAGTGTTGACCATGCTGACGTGTCTGTTGACCGGGCCTACCTGTCAGCGTCACTAACCAGCCCCAGTCACTGACCAGTGGACCCCACTGGTCAGGTTTGACCTGGAGGCGCCCAGTTGACCTGCTGACATCAGGGTGATGTCATGCTGACGCAACATGTATTTTCTGGATTTATTTTAATTTAGGAAATTCCAAAAAATGTCCTAAACTTCTAAAAGTCATATAAAATCAACCGTAGCTCCAAATCAAATAATTTATATATGAAAAATGATCAGAAAAATCCAAAGAATACGATTATGGCATTATAATGCATGTTTGAACAACTTATGCTTGCTGCTCAGGTCAAATCAAATAAGTGGCATTTAAATAATCACATATGGAGTTGAATTTGAATCTTTGGTTCAAACCAACTTCATTTAATCTGGTTTTAGTTGCATTAGCTCAAATCACAACATCTTGCCCCGTCATGATCATGCATCATATTGTGCATTGCATTGATTGTGCTTTCTCTCTGTTGCCGGTACCTGTCCCCCCCCCCCAGAGTAGACATTGTTACCGACGACGTGATCGATGACACTCATGAAGAACTATATTATCTTCGGAAGTGCCAGGCAAGCAAAACCCCCTTGTTCATTCTGATACAATCCCACTCTCTCGCTCCTGCTCTCTTTTATTGCATTAGGACAACAACGATTCATCTGTTACTTGCTGCGGTAGTTGAACCCCTTTATCCTCTGCATGACCTGTCATTGCCACGGTAAATAGATGAAACCCACTAGCATGAGTAGGAGTTGTTTGAGCCCTGTTGTGCCTACTCATTCATGCTTGTTTGTCATGCCTGCTACTGCTTAGAGTTGAGTCAGGTCTAATTCATCGGGAATGAATCAGAGGTGTGTGAACATGTCCTACTGTGTATGAGCTAAGTGTGTGAAGACAATTTGGTAAAGGTAGCGGTGAGAGGCCATGTAGGAGTACATGGTGGGTTGTCTCATTGAAGCCGTCCTCAGGAACTGAGTTCTGTGTTTGTGATCCATGAAACAGCTACTACCATGCATTGGGCCCTGAAATATGACCCCGCTCGACTTCTTAATCACCCTTGTCCTCTGTCCAGGAGTTGCAAGTAGTTTCTGGTGTTTGTAGTATGCTGGAGGCCGTGCGCAGCGCTGACCGAAGGGGTGTGCTGTGATGCGGTAGGCACGTGGTCGGGTATACCGGGCGCCCGTTTGGTGTCGCGGAACCCTGTACACATCGTTCGGGGCCGTATGTGGAAACCTCGGCCGGACTCCCTGCGGATGGAACCTGAATAGGCGATAAACCTGGACTAGAGACTTGAGTGTTTAGGTAGGTCGTGGTCTACACCCCCGTCGGCTTTCGCTTGAAGTCTGCCGAGCACATGTCGTGTGCAGACGCTAAGTGGTGGAAACATGTATGAAGAAGTACACTCCTGCAGGGTTAACATCATCTATTCGAATAGTCGTGTCCGCGGTAAAGGACTTCTGGGTTACCTATAATAGTTCATAGACAAGTGAAAGTGGATACTCTAAAATGTGCAAGATAAGCGTGAGTGCTATGGATGGCGTTCTCGTAGGGAGACGGGAGCGGATCCATAGTGGTGTATTGATATGTGAATATGTGGACTCGTGTGCGTCACCTCAAAAGAGTTACTTGCAGTCGTAGTTCAGGATAGCCACCGAGTCAAAGCTGGCTTGCTGCAGTTAAACCCCACCATCCCCTTTGTTGATAATGATGCATATGTAGATAGTTCTGATGTAAGTCTTGCTGGGTACATTTGTACTCACGTTTGCCTATTTTATGTTTTTGCAGAGAGACTTTAGTCTCACTAGTAGTTCCATGTGGACTTCGACGTTTAGCTTGTTACCTCAGCTACGATCTTGTGCCTTGGCAGGATCTAGTAGATAGTCAGGCTTCTCAGCCTTTTTCATTTGTAGATGTCTGTATTCAGACATGTTAAGCTTCCGTTTGTGCTTTGACTTGTATGCTCTGAATGTTGGGTCATGAGACCCATGTTTGTAATATCTCGCTCCTCAGAGCCTATTGAATAAAATACTTGAGTTGTAGAGTCATGTTGTGATGCCATGTTGTGTTTGCACATATCGAGCATATTGTGTGTATGTTATTGAAATGCTTGGTATGTGTGGGATCTGACTATCTAGTTGTTTATCCTTGGTAGCCTCTCTTACCGGGAAATGTCTCCTAGTGCTTCCACTGAGCCCTGGTAGCTTGCTACTACTCCGGAACACTTAGGCTGGCCGGCATGTGTCCTTCTTCGTTCCTGTGTCTGTTCCTTTGAGGAAATGTCACGCGGTGTCTATCGGAGTCCTATTAGCATGCTATAGCCCGGTTTACCGGAGTCCTGCTAGCCCAGTTGCTACAGCCCGAATTCACTCGCTGATGACCGACACGTTCGTTGCTGGGTCATGTATGCCTGTCCCTGTAAGTTAGCGCCACTTTGGGTTCACGACTAGCCATGTCAGCCCGGGCTCCTTGTCATATGGATGCTAGCGACACTATCATATACGTGTGCCAAAAGGCGCAAACGATCCCGGGTAAGGTAAGGCGACACCCGTGGGAATACCGTGCGTGAGGCCGCAAAGTGATATGAGGTGTTACATGCTAGATCGGTGTGGCTTTGAGTCGGGGTCCTGACAAGAATGTCGGGGAAGAGTTCCGTCAGCACGATGGCGTGGTGACGGTCTTGATGTTCTACCGTCGCAGGGCTTCGCCTAAGCACCGCTACAATATTATCGAGGAGAACTATGGTGGAGGGGGGCACCGCACACGGCTAAGAGATCAATGATCAATTGTTGTGTCTATGGGGTGCCCCCCTCCCTCGAATATAAAGGAGTGGAGGAGGGGGCCGGCCAAAGGGGGTGGCGCGCCCTAGGGGGGGAGTCCAACCCCAACCGGGAGTAGGACTCCCCCCTTTCCTATTAGGAGAGGGAGAGGGAAGGAAGAGGTGGGAGGGAAGAAGGAAAGGGGGGGCTCCCAATTTAGATTGGGCTTGGGGGGCCGCCCCCTCCTTTTCTTCTTCTCCCTCCTTTCCACTAAGGCCCAATAAGGCCCATATACCTCCCAGTGGGTTCCGATAACCTCCCGGAGCTCCGGTATTGTCCCAATCTCACCCGGAACCTTTCCAGTGTCCAAATATAGTCGTCCAATATATCGATCTTTATGTCTCGACCATTTCAAGACTCCTCGTCAAGTCCGTGATCATATCTGGGACTCCGAACAACCTTTGGTACATCAAAACTTATAAACTCATAATAAAACTATCAACGAAACCTTAAGCATGCGGACCCTATGGGTTCGAGAACTATGTAGACATGACCGAGACTCGTTTCCGGTCAATAACCAATAGAGAAACCTGGATGCTCATATTGGCTCCTATATATTCTACGAAGATCTTTATCGGTCAAACCGCATAGCAACATACGTTGTTCCCTTTGTCATCGGTATGTTACTTGCCCGAGATTCGATCGTCGGTATCCAATACCTAGTTCAATCTCGTTACCGGCAAGTCTCTTTACTCGTTACGTAATACATCATCTCGTAACTAGCTCATTAGCTACATTGCTTGCAAGGCTTACAGTGATGTGCATTACCGAGAGGGCCTAGAGATACCTCTCCGACAATCGGAGTGACAAATCCTAATCTCGAAATATGTCAACTCAACAAGTACCTTCAGAGACACTTGTAGAGCACCTTTATAATCACCCAGTTACGTTGTGACATTTGGTAGCACACAAAGTGTTCCTCCGGTAAGCGGGAGTTACATAATCTCATAGTCATAGGAACATGTATAAGTCATGAAGAAAGCAATAGCAACATACTAAACGATCAAGTGCTAAGCTAACGGAATGGGTCAAGTCAATCACATCATTCTCCTAATGATGTGATCCCGTTAATCAAATGACAACTCATGTCTATGGTTAGGAAACTTAACCATCTTTGATTTACGAGCTAGTCAAGTAGATGCATACTAGTGACACTATGTTTGTCTATCTATTCACACATGTATTATGTTTCCGGGTAATACAATTCTAGCATGAATATTAAACATTTATCATGATACGAGGAAATAAATAATAGCTTTATTATTGCCTCTAGGGCATATTTCCTTCAGTCTCTCACTTGCACTAGAGTCAATAATCTAGATTACACAGTAATGATTCTAACACCCATGGAGTCTTGGTGTTGATCATGTTTTGCTCGTGGAAGAGTCTTAGTCAACGGGTCTGCTACATTCAGATCCGTATGTATCTTGCAAATCTCTATGTCTCCCACCTGGACTTGGTCCCGGATGGAATTGAAGCGTCTCTTGATGTGCTTGGTTCTCTTGTGAAATCTGGATTCCTTTGCCAAGGCAATTGCACCAGTATTAAAAGATTTTCATTGGACCCGATGCACTAGGTACGACACCTAGATCGGATATGAACTCCTTCATCCAGACTCCTTCATTTGCTGCATTTCCGTATCAGCTATGTACTCCTCTTCACATGTATATCCCGCTGCGACGCTTTGTTTAGAACTGCACCAACTCACAGCTCCACCGTTTAATATAAACACATATCCGGTTTGCGATTTAGAATCGTCCGGATCAGTGTCAAAGCTTGCATCGACGTAACCATTTACGACTAGCTCTTTGTCACGTCCATAAACGAGAAACATATCCTTAGTCCTTTTCAGGTATTTCAGGATGTTCTTGACTGCTGTCCAGTGATCCACTCCTGGATTACTTTGGTACCTCCCTGCTAAACTAATAGCAAGGCACAGATGAGGTCTGGTACACAGCATTGCATACATGATAGAGCCTATGGCTGAAGCATAGGGAACTTCTTTCATTTTCTCTCTATCTTCTGCAGTGGTCGGACATTGAGTCTGACTCAATTTCACACCTTGTATTACAGGCAAGAACCCTTTCTTTGCTTGATCCATTTTGAACTTTTTCAAAACTTTATCAAGGTATGTGCTTTGTGAAAGTCCAATTAAGCATCTCGATCTATCTCTATAGATCTTGATGCCTAATATGTAAGCAGCTTCACCTAGGTCTTTCATTGAAAAACATTTATTCAAGTATCCTTTTATGCTATCCAGAAATTCTATATCATTTCCAATCAATAATATGTCATCCACATACAATATTAGAAATGCTACAGAGCTCCCACTCACTTACTTGTAAATACAGGCTTCTCCAAAAGTTTGTATAAAACCATATGCTTTGATCACACTATCAAAGCGTTTATTCCAACTCCGAGAGGCTTGCACCAGTCCATAAATGGATCGCTGGAGCTTGCACACTTTGTTAGCATCCTTTGGATTGACAAAACCTTCTGGTTGCATCATATACAACTCTTCTTCCAGAAATCCATTCAGGAATGCAGTTTTGACATCCATTTGCCAAATTTCATAATCATAAAATGCGGCAATTGCTAACATGATTCGGACAAACTTAAGCATCGCTCCGGGTGAGAAAGTCTCATCGTAGTCAACCCCTTGAACTTGTCGAAAACCTTTCGCAACAAGTCGAGCTTTGTAGACAGTAACATTACCATCAACATCAGTTTTCTTCTTGAAAATCCATTACATTCTCGATGGCTTGCCTATCATCGAGCAAGTCAACCAAAGTCCACACTTTGTTCTCATACATGGATCCCATCTCAGATTTCATGGCTTCAAGCCATTTTGCGGAATCTGGGCTCATCATCGCTTCCTCATAGTGTGTAGGTTCGCCATGGTCAAGTAACATGACCTCCAAAATAGGATTACCGTACCACTCTGGCGCGGATCTTACTCTGGTTGACCTACAAGGTTCTGTAGTAACTTGATCTGAAGTTTCATGATCATCATCATTAGCTTCCTCACTTATTGGTGTAGTCGTCACAGGAACCGGTTTCTGTGATGAACTATTTGCCAATAAAGGAGCAGGTACAGTTACCTCATCAAGTTCCACTTTCCTCCCACTCACTTCTTTCGAGAGAAACTCCTTCTCTAGAAAGGATTCTTTCTTTGCAACAAATGTCTTGCCTTCGGATCTGTGATAGAAGGTGTACCCAGCAGTTTCCTTTGGGTATCCTATGAAGACACATTTCTCCGATTTGGGTGCGAGCTTATCAGGTTGAAGCTTTTTCACATAAGCATCGCAGCCCCAAACTTTAAGAAACGACAACTTTGGTTTCTTGCCAAAGCACAGTTCATAAGGCGTCGTCTCAACGGATTTTGATGGTGCCCTATTTAACGTGAATGCGGCCGTCTCTAAAGCATAACCCAGAAACGATAGCGGTAAATCAGTAAGAGACATCATAGATCGCACCATATCTAGTAAAGTACGATTACGAGTTCGGACACACCATTACGCTGTGGTGTTCCGGGTGGCGTGAGTTGCGAAACTATTCTGCATTGTTTCAAATGTAAACCAAACTCGTAACTCAAATATTCTCCTCCACGATCGGATCGTAGAAACTTTATTTTCTTGTTATGATGATTTTCAACTTCACTCTGGAATTCTTTGAACTTTTCAAATGTTTCAGACTTATGTTTCATTAAGTAGATATACCCATATCTGCTCAAATCATCTGTGAAGGTGAGAAAATAACGATATCCGCGGCGAGCCTCAACATTCATTGGACCACATACATCAGTATGTATGATTTCCAACAAATCAGTTGCTCTCTCCATAGTTCCGGAGAACGGCGTTTTAGTCATCTTGCCCATGAGGCATGGTTCGCAAGTACCAAGGGATTCATAATCAAGTGATTCCAAAAGTCCATCAGTATGGAGTTTCTTCATGCGCTTTACACCAATATGACCTAAACGGCAGTGCCACAAATAAGTTGCACTATCATTATAAACTCTGCATCTTTTGGCTTCAACATTATGAATATGTTTATCACTACTATCGAGATTCATCAAAAATAGACCACTCTTTAAAGGTGCATGACCATAAAAGATATTACTCATATAAATAGAACAACCATTATTCTCAGATTTAAATGAATAACCGTCTCGCATCAAACAAGATCCAGATATAATATTCATGCTCAACGCTGGCACCAAATAACAATTATTTAGGTCTAAAACTAATCCCGAAGGTAGATGTAGAGGTAGCGTGCCGACGGCGATCACATCGACTTTGGAACCATTTCCCACGTGCATCGTCACCTTGTCCTTAGCCAGTGTCCGCTTAATCTGCAGTCCCTGTTTCGAGTTGCAAATATTAGCAACAGAACCAGTATCAAATACCCAGGTGCTACTGCGAGCTCTGGTAAGGTACACATCAATAACATGTATATCACATATACCTTTGTTCACCTTGCCATCCTTCTTATCCGCCAAATACTTGGGGCAGTTCCGCTTCCAGTGACCAGTCTGCTTGCAGTAGAAGCACTCAGTCTCAGGCTTAGGTCCGGACTTGGGTTTCTTCTCTTGAGCAGCAACTTGTTTGTTGTTCTTCTTGAAGTTCCTCTTCTTTTTCCCTTTGCCCTTTTTCTTGAAACTGGTGGTCTTATTGACCATCAACACTTGATGCTCCTTCTTGATTTCTACCTCCGCAGCCTTTAGCATTGCGAAGAGCTCAGGAATTGTCTTTTCCATCCCTTGCATATTATAGTTCATCACGAAGCTCTTGTAGCTTGGTGGCAGTGATTAAAGAATTCTATCAATGACGCTATCATCCGGAAGATTAACTCCCAGTTGAATCAACTGATTGTTATACCCAGACATTCTGAGTATATGCTCACTGACAGAACTATTCTCCTCCATCTTGCAGCTATAGAACTTATTTGAGACTTCATATCTCTCAATCCGGGCATTTGCTTGAAATATTAACTTCAACTCCAGGAACATCTCATATGCTCCATGACGTTCAAAACATCGTTGAAGTCCCGGTTCTAAGCCGTAAAGCATGGCACACTGAACTATCGAGTAGTCATTAGTTTTGCTCTGCCAGATGTTCACAACATCTGGTGTTGCTCCTGCAGCAGGTTTGGCACCCAGCGGTGCTTCCAGGACGTAATTCTTCTGTGCAGCAATGAGGATAATCCTCAAGTTACGGACCCAGTCCGTGTAATTGCTACCATCATATTTCAACTTTGCTTTCTCAAGGAACGCATTAAAATTCAACGGAACAACAGCACGAGTCATCTATCTACAACAAACATAGACAAGCAAAATACTATCAGGTACTACGTTCATGATAAATTTAAGTTCAATTAATCATATTACTTAAGAACTCCCACTTAGATAGACATCTCCCTAATCATCTAAGTGATCACGTGATCCAAATGAACTAAACCATAACCGATCATCACGTGAAATGGAGTAGTTTTCAATGGTGAACATCACTATGTTGATCATATCTACTATATGATTCACGCTCGACCTTTCGGTCTCAGTGTTTCGAGGCCATATCTGCATATGCTAGGCTCGTCAAGTTTAACCTGGGTATTCTGCGTGTGCAAAACTGGCTTGCACCCGTTGTAGATGGACGTCGAGCTTATCACACCCGATCATCACGTGGTGTCTGGGCACGACGAACTTTGGCAACGGTGCATACTCAGGGAGAACACTTTTATCTTGAAATTTAGTGAGAGATCTTCTTATAGTGCTACCGTCAATCAAAGTAAGATAAGATGCATAAAAGATAAACATTACATGCAACCAATATGTGATATGATATGGCCATCATCATCTTGTGCTTGTGATCTCCATCTCCGAAGCACCGTCATGATCACCATCGTCACCGGCGCGACACCTTGATCTCCATCGTAGCATCGTTGTCGTCTCGCCAACTATTGCTTCTACGACTATCGCTACCGCTTAGTGATAAAGTAAAACAATTACAGGGCAATTGCATTTCATACAATAAAGCGACAACCATATGGCTCCTGCCAGTTGCCGATAACTTCGGTTACAAAACATGATCATCTCATACAATAAAATATAGCATCATGTCTTGACCATATCACATCACAACATGCCCTGCAAAAACAAGTTAGACGTCCTCTACTTTGTTGTTGCAAGTTTTACGTGGCTGCTACGGACTTAGCAAGAACCGTTCTTACCTACGCATCAAAACCACAACGATAGTTCGTCAAGTTAGTGTTGTTTCAACCTTCGCAAGGACCGGGCGTAGCCACACTCGGTTCAACTAAAGTTGGAGAAACAGACACCCGCTAGTCACCTGTGTGCAAAGCACGGCGGTAAAACCAGTCTCGCGTAAGCGTACGCGTAATGTCGGTCCGGGCCGCTTCATCCAACAATACCACTGAACCAAAGTATGACATGCTGGTAAGCAGTATGACTTGTATCGCCCACAACTCACTTGTGTCCTACTCGTGCATATAACATCAACGCATAAAACCTAGGCTCGGATGCCACTGTTGGGGAACGTAGTAATTTCAAAAAAATTCCTACGCACACGCAAGATCATGGTGATGCATAGCAACGAGAGGGGAGAGTGTGTCCACGTACCCTCGTAGACCGAAAGCGGAAGCTTTAGCACAATGCGGTTGAAGTAGTCGTAAGTCTTCACGGCCCGACCGATCAAGCACCGAAACTACGGCACCTCCGAGTTCTTGCACACGTTCAGCTCGATGACGTTCCCCGTACTCCGATCCAGCAGAATGTAGGGGAAGAGTTCCGTCAGCACGACGGCGTGGTGACGATCTTGATGTTCTACCGTCGCAGGGCTTCGCCTGAGCACCACTACAATATTACCGAGGAGAACTATGGTGGAGGGGGCCACCACACACGACTAAGAGATCAATGATCAATTGTTGTGTCTATGGGGATCCCCCTCCCCCGTATATAAAGGAGTGGAGGAGGGGGCCGGCCAAAGGGGGTGGCGCGCCCTAGGGGGGAGTCCAACCCCAACCGGGAGTAGGACTCCCCCCTTTCCTATTAGGAGAGGGAGAGGGAAGGAAGAGGTGGGAGGGAAGAAGGAAAGGGGGGGCGGCCCCCCTCCCAATTCGGATTGGGCTTGGGGGGCCCTCCTTTGCTTCTTCTCCCTCCTTTCCACTAAGGCCCAATAAGGCCCATATACCTCCCGGGGGGTTCCGATAACCTCCCGGAGCTCCGGTATTGTCCCAATCTCACCCGGAACCTTTCCGGTGTCCAAATATAGTCGTCCAATATATCGATCTTTATGTCTCGACCATTTCGAGACTCCTCGTCAAGTCCGTGATCATATCCGGGACTCCGAACAACCTTCGGTACATCAAAACTTATAAACTCATAATAAAACTGTCAACGAAACCTTAAGCATGCGGACCCTACGGGTTCGAGAACTATGTAGACTAGTCGTCAACCCGTGCATTTGCACGGGCTAGGTTTTTAAATTTTTATTAGTACATGTGCTCTTCCTTTAAATGATGAAAATTGTAGTACATGTATAAAAATTATTGCTCTAACAACTATACCACTATCTATTACCAACTATAAATTATCAAGACAATATCACTTATTTCAATAATTTTCAAGTGAGTTTGCACACTTTACAATTTAATGGGAAGGAAAATTTGAACAATGGGCGCCCACATGCAATCGAGATAAAATGAAAGAATAACTTAGTTAAGAACTCAATTAAGCAAATAGCAATGGTAGAATTGAACTACTTAATGAACCTGAAGGAAGACCATGCAGCAAGATTATGTGGCAACCATATGCATGCTCATAAGTTTTCCTTTTGTAACTTCTCCTTGAATCTATCAACACTAAGGCTCCATGGAGAGATTGTTCACTGTTACACATACCTCAAGATGCATGTGCACATGGCACACCAAGTTATGAATCATTATCTATGTGAAATTAAGAGACGTTATAGCTGAAAAGTAGTCCGGCAGCACATTATAGCTAAACATTAAGGAAATGATAATTGCAATGAATGGGGGATAAACTACGATTTCACTCCTCGCACCGTCATGATGATACCACACAGTTAAAATAAGTAAGTGGAAGTGCTATCAACTATTCAAATGTCTATACAGATGAGATGCATCTGTGTGGATCACTGATGACATGTGACATACACCACTGTATTAGTACAAAATATAAAATATAAAAAGAACTGGACTGTGTATTAGCAAGAAAGAGAAATACGATGGCCTAAGATTAATATGATTAGTTTTGGGAAAGACATATATATATAGTTGAACCGATAACCTAATTGGGAAAAATGTTATTACCAACATGTACCAAAATTACGTGTTGTTTTTAATTAGAAGGAGAAATAAAAATATTGCTTGTATGAAAAATATTCGTATAAATATAAATGTCACCTTTTTCTGCAAGTAGTGAACATCTGACATTGAAGATAACAGTTTCGTAACAATTAGTATTCATGTTCAAGACTTGAGCAGTTGCCTAATTCAAAACAAACAAAAAAACCAGATGGTTGCAACAACCTGTGACGGCATGAGCTACAACTATATTTAAACAAATTGCACTACTCAACTCGAACCATATATTACAGGGAGCTCACCAGAAATCATGAAGAATCTGTGTGATGTCTGAATCGGAGATTAGAGACACGTGAAGGCATGTGTGGCTTCATACGTTCGGTGGGCACGGCGCAATATATCATTTATCTCTGAATTCATACTTCAAAATCCAACCATCTATGTATGCATCTATTTTCTTCATCTATTCATCAGCAAGATCTGACTATGCATCAATTAAGACTGCGTACCCATGAACTCCATATATGTATGACCAATTACCTCTGAGATAAAGCATGGCACATTGAGAAGAGATCAGACCAAAATCCATATATGTATCGAGTGCCATCGAGATAAAGTATTGAACATTGAGAAGATATCAAACCTGCGATTTAAGAAGCTGGAGGATGACCACACGTATATTCCAGTTCATAGGCATCGGCCATGCCGGTGAGGTGTCAAGTGGTCTGAAAGGTGACTGCATCTGGCCGCCAGCGCATAAAGAGGCTTGATGCCTGATGGCGTGGGCGCTCAGAAAGGATTGGTGCGGCGGTACTACAAAGCGGGAGAAAGAAGCGAGATGCTAGGGCTTTGGAACCTGGAGATCTTGTGCGGCTCGACAATGCTCGGCGGACGCAGCTATGAAGGAGTGAAGGCATGTGCGTAAAATAAAGAGAAACCACGTAAGATCAGGCATCCAACAACTTGGGATGGTTAGAAGGACATGTTTCATGTGTTTTGCAGGTGCCCAAGAGTTGTTGATCTGTGGCAAGCCATGGCGCAAGTTTGGCGGATACCTGATGTTAAATCAATCCGCAATACAGGACCGGAGTGGTTCCTAAATCTCATCGCGGAGTGCGACGAGGGTGAACGCCTCAGAGTCCTCATGCTTATGTGGAGATGCTGGCACGTGCGTAACGAGATCCAACATGACAAGGCACCGCCACCCATGGAGGTGTCCCGACGGTTCCTTCAAAGCTACGTCACCTCATTGTTGGGGATCCAACAATACCCGACCGGGGACTGGGACAAAGGAAAGATGGTCATTCAACTAGAGGGAGCGGAGCAGCCCATATCGCATGTGGACGTAAGCTGGAAGTCTCAGCGCAAGTGGAGCCCGCCTCCGGAAGGTTGGGCGAAGCTCAACGTGGATGGGTCATTCTCACACGAGGATGGAAGCGCCGGTGCCGGCATGATCTTGCGCGGGCACGACGGTGCCATCATTTTCTCTGCATGTCGTTCGCTTCGGTCATGCCCAGACCCATTGCACGCTGAGTTGGCCGGGTGCACGGAGGGACTCGGCTTAGCCTTGCAGTGGACGGAGTTGCCGATTATCCTGGAGTGTGACAGTATGCAGGCCGTGCAGATGATCAAGGCAAAAGGACCGGATCGTTCCCAGCATGCGATGGTGGTCTCAGAAGTAAAGAGTCTTATGGGTACAAGGGAGTGTTGTGTTACTCACATCTCTAAGGAGCAAAATAATGTTAGTCATGTGTTAGCAAACTTCGGTCGAACGGAGAACCGTACTGTGGTCTGGCTTCGCTCTGGACCTGCTAATGTCCCTAGTCTGTGTAGGGATGAAGTCGTGTGCTCTTGAGTAATACAATCCTTTTACCCCCGTAAAAAAAAGGAGGAGACCACGCTCAAATTCTCTATCCTTTTTTCTTCCAGGGGAAGAGGCCAAGGTGAGTATGGCTCACACGGTCGTAATGACTCCGTCACCATAAAAGATCAATTAGATCATGGATGGCGCGCGTTGCTGCGCCCGTCAATTTATAACATTGAATGTTAGGGGTTAACAAAATTTGAAAATAGGTATATATAATAGTAATCGTGGAAGGTCTGTTTCCACGTAAATTAAATAATATTTTTATATTTTGAATTTTCGTATGTAACATAGAATAATGTTCAAGGGGAAGAAGACTGCAAAACATGTATACATGAAAAAGTTGAAAGCAAAAAGTTGGCCATCCTTCCTGACACCAAAGAAACGAAAAGCACAATGAGACAATACCTCACCCATGCCTGTAATATTTTCGAACCATTACTGCCTATGCTTAATCCATGTTAGTGTCTTCGTTTATCAACTTGAAATGCATTACAGTACATAAATACATCTTGTCCCATTTCTAAGCAGATACTAATTCACTCTATTTTTTCTTCACTAAGAACTTGTACAACTTAATTTCATTATGGAGGCACAATTGCAATTTTTTATTGAGAAAATCTTCCACAGTTGAACTTGTTAGAAAAGCAAGGTTGCATGCCTGGGCAGCCTAGGGTGGGTCCTCATTGAACTTTAAAGGAAGAACTGATGCGTATGTCTTGTTAATCCTTTGAAGATTAAAATTTGAATCCAGATAACTTGTATCCACTATATCTGGTGTTTCCATTGCAATATTCTGTACAACACAAAATCAAGTATAATTAAACATATGGTGGTTACGTGGAAATATTTATGTACCATGAAATGTGAAAAAACTTGAGTACATATCCGTGTAAAACAATAAATATCGAGAAAAAATATATCTTGTACAGAATTTTGGCAAGTCTGAACTCGTGTCTCTCACCAAGGACCAATCTCCCTTGCAGAACTCTTCTCTCCCTATGATTTGTCTCCCCTGAATCAAGATTAGTATGTTTGAACAACAGGACTTTGTGGATGATCATACTAACTTCGCCCATTGATCATACATACTAACTTCGCCAACAAAAACTGCTGCAGGACACGAATGGACTTGGAACAGAATACTTTGTGTTTGCGAGATAGTAACTTCATTAATCATTATAACTCAGGGCCTTTGGCTTTGTTTCGATCAACTTAATTTAAACAAAACAAGCTTTTGCTTTCGTTGCAAACACAAATATTATAGCATCTAACCATTAAAAACATTGCTATTTTTTCCTTTGCAGGTCCTACCACAAATCAGGACAGCCACTCCATTAGAAAGCATAGAAGCAATCTTCAGCGAGAAAAATATGTTATCATGCTAAAGGAATGGTGGAGCACATTCCAACACATACATGAAAACTCTTTTCTTTTATTAACCTCGGGTTAAAGAGCCTCATAGTAGTGAGAAATTACCCAAAAAAAAATCTTCCTTCAGTTCTATTCTTATGATCTCCAATCAAAATTCAGTATTATAAACAACACAAAAATTTAGTATTAGGTTGGTTGTAACATGGAATAATTGGAGACCAGTTACTCAACTATACTCATATATATATATATATATATATATATATATATATATATATATATATATATATATATATATATATATATATATATATATATATATATATCCATGGATAGTAAAATCAAATTAAAAGTTCAACTAATTTCATATGCTGATCCCAAAACTTTGCATAATCTGGACCATGGCAACTCTATCATATGATGGACGCGAGTGAGGAGGTATGCGGGGGGAGAGAAATCTGAGACCATCAATCATGGAGACCTCTAGTGGCTGGAGTGGATTGCCCAAACTGCATCGAGGGAACTTTAATTTGTGAGATTAGTAAAAAAAATGCCTCCTAATGAAAAAGGTACTCTACATGGCAAAGTTTGCAGCGGCAATTGCCAAGACGCGCATGACGCGGGAGCAGATATTACCCAGCCCCACGATCCCCACCAACTTGCTGCTCACCTGCCATTGAAAAATATTCTGGTCAGATTCTCTTATTGTCCGTGTTCCTTGGAATAATTTGGGATGACCAAGAACAGAGTTCCTCCAAAACAGAGTGCTCAAAAGCAGAGTCGTACAAATCTTGGTGGCAAGAGGGTAGTCTTTTTTTTTCTTTTTTTTTGCGGGAAGGCGAGAGTCGCTGTCGGGTGTTGGCCGTCCACCTGCCGCTGCGGACGTACGCGTCAACGACGGCCACCTTCCGGAGCATGGCGACGAGAATCCTGCCGGCGAGGTCGGCCGAGTCGGTCGCGAGCACGGCAACGACGTTGGCCACGATGAGCCCACGGCTCCGGCACGCGTCCTTGTCCACGTGCATCGTGGCTGCGGCGGCGCACCTGGCGTTCGCTCTAGATCGCTAGAGCAAAAGGATCGATGGCTTCCGCGGTACTTTGCTGCAGGCACAGGGCGAGGATGGTGGTTCAGTTATCTCCGCTTGTACTTCCCTAATCAACGTCGCCGCACAGATCTCGCTGCGTCGGACACCAGATTAAGCGGCCGAAGGAGAGAGACATTGATGAGGGCAACTGGGAGCGGCGATGGTGGTGTGTAGGAGGGGGTTGGGTGATGGATTGAAGTGTTGGCGGTGGCTGGCGCTAAGGCAAGGTGGGGCGGCGAGGAGGCGGCGGCGGATCAGAGAAGATTTTAGGTCGGCCAGTTCGGAAGGTCAGCAGGAGGAAGACGAAAGAAAGGTGTGGGGCGAAGACGAGGCTCATGGGCACGTGAGCGAGGACCGTGCTGGGCTGTGTATGTGATCGGTTGATAAATGGGCTGCCTGACGGTCCAGTTAACCACATGGCTTGCTTTAGGCTTCCGGAGCAGCAGCCCATTGGACAGCTGGGCCAGTGGCGGGACAGATGTCTGTACATGTGAGATCCGACGACCAGAATCGTCCAGATCGCGTAAACGAACGGCCAGAAACTCAAAGCGCTGAGAGGACTCGCTTTAGGTGCGATTATACTGTCCTTAATTGCTCCGTCACCATGGGTGGTCTCAGCAGGTGACCCATCAATTAATAGTGGTTCAGTAACTCTTGAATCTGACATGAAAAAGAATAGCACATTGCTTACCAAGTACCATCCAATTCTTCAACGGTTGTCCCAGATGGCCTCAAACTTTGGCCGTTGTCCAATGGTGTAGATCGAGGAGGTAGACGGCCTACATGATACGTAGATGCCATAGGGAGCCACATTCAATTCTTTCGACTTGCAGTCTTGACAGGAATCAATCAGAGACGTAGTTCACTGATGGCATGATTGCAGAAAATCGTAGTTAAATAATCCTATGAGACCGGGTCTCTTTCTCATTCTAATTAGACTCTTCCCAGAATAGGAGTCCTCCCAAATCTCAAAGCGCTTCTTCCCTGTTCAGTTATATCCTCCCAATTTATCTACTCATGGCTACTCTATCCAGCCTGTGTTGAGCTCGTCACACAGCACATGGTCTTCAACTCTTCGTCAAAATCAGCCGGATCAATTTAGCATGCACGTACACCTCACAGATCTAAATCGATTGTCACGGCCGTTGCCCAGAATGAGTACGATTGTATCACCTAGTACGTGTTGTTCTCTCCGTCGGCTGGCTGCAAGAAACACACGATTAGCAATAATACTTTCATGATCACGTAAACACGTCTGCCAGCAGTCTGCTATAGTTATTTGGCCCGGCAGTCTCGTCCGCCGTCAGGGGCTCAGGGCCGTCTAGTCTGCCTCAAACTTTCATTGGTACAAATCCGCTGCATCAACTATGCTGGGACAAATTCATGTGCTGAACTGGAAATATATGGCAACAAATTGAAAACAGATTATAATCGAGATTTCTAGGTTGGAGAGGAACATGATCACAGGCTGCAGGAGAGGACGGATCTGATCGTACCCAATTCTTTAACAGCAACTCACACTGGTAGAAAAAGAGGCTTCCGTCCAGCCCCATTAGTCGCGAAACTGTAGGAACCGCGACTAATGAAGTCTTTAGTCGCGGTTCGGCAGACGAACCGCGACCAAAGGCCTGGGCCCAGGGCGCTCGGTGGCCAGCTGGTGCACGTGAGGGGCTTTAGTCGCGGTTGGCCAGGCCAACCGAGACTAAAGGTGCGCAAAGGCCTTTAGTCGCGGTTGGCCAGGCCAACCGCGACTAAAGCTCCTCCCCTATATATACCAGTTCAGCACGCTCACTTAGCCATTTGGTGCCACTTCTCTTCACAAGCTTCACAAGGGGGTGTAGGTTTGCTTTTGGTTCCTCTTATGCACACAAGGTGTTTGATGAAATGCCCTAAGAGGGTGAAACAAACATGATATGAAGTGTTGGAGCCACACTTGAGGTTCCTCATTTATTTTTTCCTCCTCGATCGCGGTTAGCAACTTGAACCTTTCATGCATGTGTGTCATTGATAAAATATGCATGTGTGCAGTTCATTGTTTAATTTATATTGTTTGTAGCTAGTTAGTTTAACAAATGCATGATGGTTAATTATATATTTTATATTATAATAATGCAAATGAATCGGCAATGGATGTACGGTAACCGACTCTCCGGCGAGTTCACTACGGGTTTGAAAGATTTCCTCGTAGTGGCTAATGCGAACAAGCAGGGGGGTTTTGTTATCTGTCCATGTGTTATCTGTAAGAATCAGAACGGTTACTCTTCCTCAAGAGATGTTCACATGCATCTGCTTCGGCACGGTTTCATGCCAAGCTATAATTGTTGGACCAAGCATGGAGAAAGAGGGGTTATAATGGAAGAAGATGAAGAAGGGGATGATTTCATCGATGAAAGCTATCTTGCTCATTTCGGTGATACTTTCATGGAGGATGCTGAAGGTGAAGGGGAAGGTGAAGAAGAGGCACGTGATGATCCCGTTGATGATCTTGGTCGGACCATTGCTGATGCACGGAGACGCTGCGAAACTGAAAAGGAGAGGGAGAATTTGGATCGCATGTTAGAGGATCACAGAAAGGCGCTGTACCCCGGATGCGATGATGGTCTGAAAAAGCTGGGCTGCACACTGGATTTGCTGAAATGGAAGGCAGAGGCAGGTGTAGCTGACTCGGCATTTGAAAACTTGCTGAAAATGTTGAAGAATATGTTTCCAAAGGATAACGAGTTGCCCGCCAGTACGTACGAAGCAAAGAAGGTTGTCTGCCCTCTAGGTTTAGAGGTTCTGAAGATACATGCATGCATCAACGACTGCATCCTCTACCGCGGTGAATACGAGAATTTGAATGAATGCCCGGTATGCACTGCATTGCGTTATAAGATCAGAGGCGATGACCCTGGTGACGATGTTGAGGGCCAGAAACCCAGGAAGAGGGTTCCCGCCAAGGTGATGTGGTATGCTCCTATAATACCACGGTTGAAACGTCTGTTCAGGAACAAAGAGCATGCCAAGTTGTTGCGATGGCACAAAGAGGACCGTAAGTCGGACGGGGAGTTGAGACACACCGCAGATGGAACGCAATGGAGAAAGATCGATAGATGGTTCAAAGATTTTGCAGCTGACGCAAGGAACATAAGATTTGCTCTAAGTACGGATGGCATGAATCCTTTTGGCGAGCAGAGCTCCAGCCATAGCACCTGGCCCGTGACTCTATGCATCTACAACCTTCCTCCTTGGTACGTCGTCAAAGCGTGGCGCAACCAAGACGATGAAACAAGGAGAAACATGCACCATCGAGGTTGTCGACAGTGCAACCGGCAGGCCGCTGGAGCCCCGCAAGAACGCCACCAAGTTTGTCAGCCAATGCGGAGCCATTGTTAGAGACAACGTCTCGATCACCGTCCAGGAGTGGAATGAGCCAAAGAAGGCACGAATTGATGGTTTCACTTTTGTCGATAAGAGAACAAAAAAAGATTGCTTCAAGAAGCTTATGGAACATTTCGTTCTACCTCCGGAATACAACAAATTCGATGAGGAGGGTAACAAGATTGAGGAAAACAAGGAGAGGAGGAGGCTAGTCAAACAGTTCGCTCTTCATAAAATGGCCGACGCATTCCGGAAATTCAAGCAAAATCTAGCCCATGACTTTGTCAAGCAGAACAAGACTCCGGATTTCAAAGGACAATATGAGAAACTGAAACATGATTGGCCAGAATTTGTGAAGCAAAAGAAATCGGAGCAGATCATTCAAATATCAAAAAAAATAAGGAAAATGCGGCTAAGAAGGAGTACAATCATGTTATGGGGCCAGGAGGGTATCGCATTTGGGTGCCTAGGTTGGAGAAGATGGAGAACGAGCTGAGGGCGCGAGGAATCCGTCCAGGTACGGAGGGATGGGACCCAAGGGCCAAAAGCTGGTGGTACGGGCATGGGGGAACGCTGAACCCGGAGACAGGGGAGTGTGTTTACCGGGGCAAATTAATTAAACCCACCCAAGCCCTTATTAACGCAATGAGGGATGCTCAACAGGGGAAGATCAAGTTCAACAGAGAGAACGACGCGCTGACAAAAGCCCTCGGGAATCCTGAACACGGAGGACGTGTACGAGGCATGGGGCACATTCCGTGGAAAATAGGGTTCCCCCAGAACGATGACCCGTACGGTTACAGAAGCCGTAAGAGAAAGATGGATCGGGAAGCAGATGTTGTGGCGCGGTTGGCATCGGAAATGGATGTGATGAAGAAAACCATGAGTGTACTAGTAGCCGAAAGAGATGCAGCTCGGGTGCAGCATGAAGATCATCCAGCGGATCTCGGAAGCCAGCAGCGGAGAAGCAGCGTGGCTTCCACGGAGGCCCCACCGGCTGGTGCAGATGCACCGACGATCGAAATTACTGCACCGGAGCCTCTGGTGGTCCAAATTACTGCACCGGAGCCTCTGGTGGTCGAAATTACTTCACCGGAGCCTCCTCGCTACCCCGTGGACGATATAAAGGAGATGAAAGAATGTCATCTGTATTATCCTATCGGGAACATGTCCATGAAGGTAGCCATCGGCAGTGCTTTACCATGTTTACCTGGAGCACTCCACCACAACAACCCCATTCAAGATGGCTATGCTCGTGTCACGGTGGAGGACATAGTCCAAGGGTTTGAGGACCTGGAGATTGACATTGCTACACCTGAAGGGGAGAAAAGACTTGGAGATGTCAAGCGCCATTTCATTCTATGGCAAAAGAAGTTTATCAAGTTTCCAGGCGAGGCGCCAAGGACAACAAGTCCACCCCCCTACGGTGGTGGTGGTGGCGGTGGCGGTGGTGGTGGTGGTGGTGGTGGTGGCGGTTCACCTACACCTCCATCACGTCAGCCGACGCCGCCCCCCAGTCCACAACGTCCGGCGGGTGATCAGCCGCCGCCCCCCAGTCCTCGTCCGGCGGGTGATCAGACGCCGCCCCCCAATCCACCTCCGGCAAAGAAGCAGAAGCAGTCCTGGATTATTAACCCGGACCCTTATGTACCTAAGACCACAAAGGTACCGGAGCCATCACTGAAGCCTCTCCCCACAAGGCCTTGGGAACATAGTGCCGAGGAAGTCGACGCGGCCGCGGCTGCTGATTTGGAGAAATGGAAGGCGGACTGCAAGAAGAAAAGAGAGCCCGAGCCCAAGCCAGTATTTTCTGATGAGCAAAAGAAGTGGGCTAAGTCATTTTTGAGCACACCGTCCCAAGCCGCGAAGAATCTGCCTAACGACTATGCACGTGAACTTCGCAGGCAGGCACTCATGTTCAAGGAGAACAAAGAGCGGGAGAAGGCCGAAAGTAAAAAAAGCGGGAAACAAGTTGCCCAGCTCGGGGAACAAAGTAAACAATCGATTGCCCCGCTTATAGTGGAAGCCTTCTGTCCGGATGCCCCCGAGATCATACAAGCTGCGGCAGCACAGGGATTGACTGTAACGAGTGCCAGAGAACAAGCGGCCAACTTAGGTATTACTCTTCGTGAACTGTTAGGCCTTGATGAGGCGCCAGTGAAGGAGGTAGTAATTACATATGTCAAGAATGGGCCTCTCGTCGAGCCTGCGCAGGAAAAGGATCTACCTCCACAAATGAAAGGTCTGCTGAAATGGTACAAGGGTTACATAAAAAATAAAAACGCCAAAGAATATATTTATGCGGAAGTTAGACATGAGCATCACTTCAAACATTACTATGTACAAATTGAACTGAGTGAATTGTTCCATCTTTTCAATCTGCGCGAGCTCGATAAATCTATCATCAGTTGCTACGTTCTGTAAGTGATTTATTAATTTCTACCCCATCTCGTTCATATTGCCTGCACTATATATATATATTGTTGTGTCCGCTATTATACATGCAGAATGAAGATTAAGGAATGCAGAGTAAGGAACATCCATGATGTTGGGTTCATTGACCCACACATCGTTAATGGACATGTGTTGGAGCGTTACCCCGCCGACGTGGAGGCAGACCTGTGGCAGTTTCTTACAAAGCAGGAACTCAAAAGTGATATTCTATTTCCTTACCATTTTGAGTGAGTGTTTCTGTCTTGAGCACATTCTCTTTTGTTTACTCCATGCATGGTATGTGGCCGGCTAATCGATGAGTTATGCATGACATACTGTGCATGTATCGTGTCCGCAGGTTCCACTGGATTCTGCTAGTAATTAAAGTTAACACCTCAGAATGTCTCGTCCACGACTCTGTGAATATGGATCCAAAGCTTTGGGGCGGCATGAGAAGAATGCTGCAGAAGTAATTATTTTCATTCATTTGCGCTCTATATCGATCGGCCTATTTCGTTCATTTCCTAATATCAAGTAACTAATTAATAACTCTCTTGTTCATTTAATTTTCTTTGCCTCGTAGGGTTTGGAGACGGTTCGTAGATACAAAGGTCGGTGAATTCAAAAAAGAGCTAGAATTCAAAATGTTAAAGGCTAAGAATGCTAGGGATATTCAGCCACCGGAGACCAATCTATGTGGATACTATGTCTGTGAGATGATCCGGAGATACACCTCTGAGCGGGTTCCGAGTGATACCAATGCTCAGAGGAATAACCTCCGGTGGATGCTTAGTCCAGAAGCTCGCTTCCGACCACTTCAAGAGGAACTAGCTGGATGGTTCAGCAGGGAAGTCCTCCATCCTAAAGGAGAACACTATTACGAGGACGTAGAACTTTATATGCATTAAATCATGTATGGAAACTTGTTCAAAATTGTATATGGTCATCCGATGATATTGAATATATATTGTATATTCCTCTTGAATTCTTTTTGGTTCTAATTTCAAATTTATTTGAAATTGTACATTCATATGCATGTATGTAGTACCGTAGAATATATGAAACTCCTTCAAAATTAAAATAAAGCACAAAAGAAATAAAACAATACAAATTAAACAGAAAACAGGTTTAAGGGGGGGGGGCTAAAACCCTAAACCTGCGGCGGCCTTTAGTCGCGGTTGGCCAGAAGAACCGCGACTAAAGGTCCTCCGCCCCGACGGCCACCTGGCGCCCACGTGGACGGGCCTTTAGTCGCGGTTCTTAAGCAACCGCGACTAAAGGGGGGGGGCTTTAGTCGCGCCCGTTCGGTCGCGGTTGCGCAACCGCGACTAATGGCAGTTGCGAACCGCGACCAAAGGCCCTTTTTCCACCAGTGTCAAACTTGGATGGAGCACCAACGTCATTGACATCCCAAAGAAAAGATGCTCCGAGACGGAGAGTGAGGAAGAGAGGCAGTAGGAGACGCATGATAATTCTCCTGGAGGGGTTGCAAACGGAACAACCTATGGGTATGATGGGGACGTAAAATTAAGCAGGAGAGTCTGGGCTGGAAACGTGTGGATGGGAGAACAGTCGAGGGTTCTATTCATCCAACTAATACGCATAGATATTGAGATCTCAATGACGTTTTTTTTTCAGCTATTGAGAACTCAATGATGTTTTTTTCCTCTCTAATAGACTATTAACATGCAGATTTCATGGACCGATCTACACCGTAATAACCTGGTCCCAGATTAACGGACGGTAATTTCTAATTAACGTGGGAATTATTAGGGAGTCTGTGATTAGTATAGGTATAGAGGTATAGATAGATATAGATAGATAGATATAGACATGATCGAGACTCGTTTCCGGTCTGTAACCAATAGCGGAATCCGGATGCTCATATTGGCTCCTACATATTCTACGAAGATCTTTATCGGTCAAACTGCATAACAACATACGTTGTTCCCTTTGTCATCGGAATGTTACTTGCCCGAGATTCGATCGTCGGTATCCAATACCTAGTTCAATCTCGTTACCGGCAAGTCTCTTTACTCGTTACGTAATGCATCATCTCGTAACTAACTCATTAGCTACATTGCTTGCAAGGCTTATAGTGATGTGCATTACCGAGAGGGCCCAGAGATACCTCTCCGACAATCGGAGTGACAAATCCTAATCTCGAAATATGTCAACTCAACAAGTACCTCCGGAGACACCTGTAGAGCACCTTTATAATCACCCAATTACGTTGTGACGTTTGGTAGCACACAAAATGTTCCTCCGGTAAGCGGGAGTTACATAATCTCATAGTCATAGGAACATGTATAAGTCATGAAGAAAGCAATAGCAACATACTAAACGATCAAGTGCTAAGCTAACAGAATGGGTCAAGTCAATCACATCATTCTCCTAATGATGTGATCCCGTTAATCAAATGACAACTCATGTTTATGGTTAGGAAACTTAACCATCTTTGATTTACGAGCTAGTCAAGTAGAGGCATACTAGTGACACTATGTTTGTCTATGTATTCACACATGTATTATGTTTCCGGGTAATACAATTCTAGCATGAATAATAAACATTTATCATGATATGAGGAAATAAATAATAACTTTACTATTGCCTCTAGGGCATATTTCCTTCACAAGTTCTCTCAACAATAATAACATAATTGGATCATATAAGTATCCCTCAACATGCAACAAAGAGTCACTCCAAAGTCACTAATAGCGGAGAACAAACGAAGAGATTATGGTAGGGTATGAAACCACCTCAAAGTTATCCTTTCTGCTCGATCTATTCAAGAGTCCGTAGTAAAATAACACGAAGCTATGATTTCCATTCGATCTATCATAGAGTTTGTTCTAGAATAACACCTTAAGACACAAATCAACCAAAACCCTAATGTCACCTAGATACTCCAATGTCACCTCAAGTATTCGTGGGCATGATTATACGATATGCATCACACAATCTCAGATTCATCTATTCAACCAACACAAAGTACTTCAAACAGTGCCCCAAAGTTTCTAACGGAGAGTCAAGACAAAAACATGTGCCAACCCCTATGCATAAGTTCAATGAACCCGCAAGTTGATCACCAAAATGTACATCAACTAAATCACGTGAATATCCCATTGTCACCATAGATAAGCACATGCAAGACATACATCAAGTGTTCTCAAATCCTTAAAGACTCAATCCGATAAGATAACTTTAAAGGGAAAACTCAATCCATTACAAGAGAGTAGAGGGGGAGAAACATCATAAGATCCAACTATAATAGCAAAGCTCGCGATACATCAAGATCGTATCACCTCAAGAACACGAGAGAGAGAGAGAGATCAAACACATAGCTACTGGTACATACCCTCAGACCCGAGGGTAAACTACTCCCTTCTCGTCATGGAGAGCGCCGGGATGATGAAGATGGCCACCGATGAAGGATCCCCCCTCCAGCAGGGTGCCGGAATAGGGTCCCGATTGGTTTTTAGTGGCTACAGAGGCTTGCGGCGAGGGAACTCCTGATCTAGGTTATTTTCTGGAGGTTTCAGTATTTATAGGAATTTTTGGCGTAGGTCTCACGTCGGGGGGGGAGGAGGGGGGTTCCGGGCTGTCCACGAGGCAGGGGGCGCGCCCAGTGGAAGTGGGCATGTGGGCCACCCTGATAACCCACAAGTATAGGGGATAATTGTAGCCCTTTCGATAACTAAGAGTGTCAAACCCAACGAGGAGCTAAAGGTAGAAGAAATATTCTCTCAAGTCCTATCTGCCACTGATACGACTCTACACACGCTTAGTGTTTGCTTTACCTAGAACAAGTATGAAACTAGAACTACTTTGTAGGTGAGATAGGATAGGTTTGCAAGATAATAAAGAGCACGTAAATATAAACTAGGGGCTGTTTAGATAAAGATGCAATAAAGTAAATATAGCGAGTGTGGAAAAGTGGTGGTAGGAGTTGTGAAATTGTCCCTAAGCAATTGACTACTTTACTAGACCGATAATCACTATTGCAATTTTATTTGAGGGAGAGGCATAAGCTAACATACTTTCTCTTCTTGGATCATATGCGCTTATGATTGGAACTCTAGCAAGCATCCGCAACTACTAAAGATCATTAACGTAAAACCCAACCATAGCATTAAAGTATCAAGTCCCCTTTATCCCATACACAAACAACCTACTTACTCAGATCTGTGCTTCTGTCACTCACGCCACCCACCATAAGCAAATCATGAACATATTGCAAACCCTACAACGGGGATCCCTCACGCTTGCGCGACACAGAAAGCACCATAGGATAGTACCAATAATAAAACATGCAACTCAAACCAATCATAGCAATTCATCAATCACCGACAGGACAATGAAAATCTACTCAGACATCATAGGATGGCAACGCATCATTGGATAATAATATGAAGCATATAGCATCATGTTCAAGTAGAGGGTACAGTGGGTTGCGGGAAAGTGGACCGCTGAATATAGATGGGGGAAGGTGATGGAGATGTTGGTGAAGATGGCGGAGGTGTTGGTGAAGACCGCGGTGATGATGATGGCCCCCGGTGGTGTTCCGGCGCCACCAGAAGCAAGGGGGAGAGAGCCCCCCTTCTTCTTCTTCTTCCTTGACCTTCTCCCTAGATGGGAGAAGGGTTTACCCTCTGGTCCTTGGCTCCCATGGCTTGGGAGGGGCGAGAGCCCCTCCGATATTGGATCTATCTCTCTGTCTCTCTCTGTTTCTGCGTCCCCAGATTCTACCCCTTCACCGTTTCTTTTATATCCGGAGATTGTAACTCCGATTGGGGTGAATCTTTCGCCAGATTTTTCTCATAAAATTAGCTTTCTTGCGGCAAAAGAAGAGCGTCAACCGCCTTACGGGGTGCCCAGGAGAGTCCAGGGCGCGCCTACCTCCCTGGGGCGCGCCCCCTGTCTCGTGGCCCCCTCGGGCACCGTCTCGCATTGATTTTACTTACCAAAAATCACAAATATTCCAAAATAATTCTCAATCCATTTTTATCCCGTTTGGACTCCGCTTGATATTGGGTTTCTGCGAAACATAAAGCATGCAACAGACAGGAACTGGCACTGGGCACTGGATCAATATGTTAGACCCAAAAATAATATAAAAAGTGGCCAAAAGTATATGAACACTACTAGGGAAAAGGCTAGCAGCAGCGCGGGTTTTTAGGCTAGCAGCAGCGCGGGTGGCCGCGCTACTAATAAGGCGCTACAGCTAACTCATAGTAGTAGCGCGGCCCTAACCCGCGCTACTACTGTTGACGATATCAGCAGCGCTTTTTGTGAACGCGCTACTATTAACTAGCTGTAGCGATTTTGCCGTCCCTCGCTACTACTATATCTTTCATCATTTTCCCATTACCCCTTTCCCTTTCAGTTCTCCTTTCAGATACTAGACACTAGGTACTGCTAGTAGATATCAAATTCATAAACCATTACTAGGTATGGTAGTACTCCCTTCGTTCCAAATTACTCGTCGTGGTTTTAGTTCAAACCACGACGAGTAATTTGGAACGAAGGGAGTACTAGATAACAATTTCATGCATAGCCAACATATATGCATCCTCAAGCAGTACAAGGTCATATCAATGGCCATCATCATATGTAGTTCTAGATGATATCGACGACGATCATCATATGTAGTTCTAGATGATATAGCCACACACACATGTAGTTCTAGATGATATAGCCACACACACACATATATATGTAGTTCTAGATGATATAGCCACACACACACATATGTAGTTCTAGATGATATCGAAGACAATCATCATCCTCAAGCTTGGGCGGTTGGTGTTCCTGATAGTAATTAGGATGGTTTGTCCAACACGAAGATTCTTGCCATCGAGGAATTTCTTCCACCCAACCGAGTTTAAGTGTGTGCGACCGTCCGTGTCCACGCGGTAAGTACAGGTTGTGACGGAGCCCCTTGCAGTAAGGCGTAGTCCAGCTGAGCCTTCTTCATCAGGCTCGATACCATAACTCACAGATATGCTCTTTGCCAATTTCTGAATAAGAAAAACATATCAATTAATAAGCATGTGATCAAACTCTACACTAAAACATATCATCGACTAGATTCCACACAACATACCATATCATTGGACTGTACACTAAGTAATTCACACTATTAATTTGCATTTGTAAGTATAACATACCATATCATGTCGATCAACCATGGTATTTGTCAAGTGGGTCACGAATGGCACCCCGACAAAGTCAGCACGTGGCGGAATTATGTCCCACAGGTTGGACACCTCCTCCTCACTCAGCCTTGTTCTTTGAGCTACGATGGCTTCATGAAGTGGGTCCTCATCATCTTCATCGAGTGGGTCCTCATTATCTTCATCATCTTCATCATCTTCGTCATCTTCATCATCTTCATCATCTTCCACCAGGTTGAGATAAATGACAGCGAGCTTGGGTCTTTCTGTTCGGAAGTTGAAGCTGATCAACTCACCACCAGTAAGATGCATGCGAGCGACGAAACGGGCCCATCCATCTCCTCCAATCTGCGACATATTGCGTCATTTCTCGACCTCCATAGTGTACGGCCCCCCAGGAGCCTCAAATGTCACAGTGTCTCCTGTCAGCTTGTTGAATTTCAACCTCACATTGCATGGAATGATCTGTGTAAAATAAGCAAAATGACACAATGCAGTAATGCCAACACTAAAAATAAAATAGTTATTACATTTCATCTAATTTCTTACCGCCGCATGATGAAAACTCGGCTGGAAGTAGATGCCGAACAGCTTGCCAGTTGCAAGGCTGCTGGCGCATCTTGACTTGCACAGTCGACATAGTGGTGGTGGTGGTGGCGCCATTCTTCCTAAAGCAATATGAGCAAAGGATTAACGATCAACTAAATCAAAATATTCTAAGTGAACTAAATCAACTAGCCTACTAAATCAACTAAATCATATCAACGAAATCAAAATGTTCTAAGTGAACTAAATCAACTAGCCTACTAAATCAACTAAATCAAAATGTTGCATATGAACTAGCCTACTAAATCAACTAAATCAAAATGTTCTAAGTCAACTAAATTAACTAAATGAATTAGCCTACTAAATCAACTAAATCAAAATGTTCTAAGTCAACTAAATCAACTAGCCTACTAAATCAACTAAATTATATCAACTAAATCAAAATGTTGCATATGAGCAGGAGGGAGAAGGAGGGGCGACTCGAGGAGGGAGAAGAGAGTAGGATGGAGGAGGAAGGCGGAGCGAGAAGGGGCCGGCTGGCGCGGCCAGTTGAGGGAGGATGGAGGAGGAAGGCGGAGCGAGGAGGGGCCGGCCGGCACGGCCAGTTGAGGGAGGACGGAGGAGGAAGGTGGAGCGAGGAGGGGCCGGCCAGCGGCGAGTGGAGAGGGAGGACGGAGGAGGAGGCCGGTACCGAGTCCAGCAAGGAGGAGGAGGTGACGGCGCGCGGCGCAGACGGAGGACGGGCGACGGGGGCGCGCGGCGCAGACGGAGGAGGGGCGACGGGGGCGTGCGGCGCAGACGGATCAGAGAGGATTGAGTGGCTGTGTGTGTGAGTGGATCGGAATGGAGGAGATGGGGGAGATGAATGGCTTAGCAGTAGCGCTCTTTAGAAAAAGACGCTACTGCTAAGCTATCTATCAGCAGCGCCTTTCACAATAAAGCGCTACTGCTACGTGTCAGCATGTAAAAATAGACTTTGTTCAATATATCAAAAATACACTGATCATCAACGATCTTTTTGTGTACAATCTGATTTGTCAATATGAGTCCTCACCGGTTTAGGAACAGGTGAAGACTCATATTGCAGCCACAAATTCTACACATAGAGTTCAATGAAGATCAAGTGCTTGTCAAAGTTTGAGAAGTAACATATTTAAGGTGGTAGAAACTCTCTTCACGGAGCGAGGTGGGACTAAATTTTTGTAGGAAACTTAGCAGTAGCGCTTATCTGAGAAATGCGCTGCTACTATGCTACGTAGCAGTAGCGCGCGTTGTTATAACGTGTTGCTGCTATAACTAGCCTCGCAGCGGCCTCGTAGGAATTATAGCAGCAACGCGTCTTTGGGAGGACGCGCTACTGCTATATTTGTCTCAACAGTGAGTTTCGTCTGTGCGCGCTACTGCTAGTTAGCAGCAGCGAGTTATTTTGAAGCGCGTTGCTGATAAGATTCTATGTATAGGCTTTTCCCTAGTAGTGGAAAGTTGAAGAATATTGGCATGGAACAATAAAAAATTATAGATACGATGGAGACGTATCACACCCTCGTGGGCAGCCCGAGACTCTCCTGGCCCAACTCTTTCACTCCAGGGGCTTCTTTTGGTCCACAAAAAATCGTCAAAAATTGGCACGTCAATTGGACTCCGTTTGGTATTCCTTTTCTGTAAAACTCAAAAAAAGGAAAAAAACAGAAACTGACACTGGGCTCTAGGTTAATAGGTTAGTCCCAAAAATGATAAAAAAGTGTAAAGTAAAGCCCATAAACATCCAAAACGGGTAATATAATAGCATGGAACAATAAAAAATTATAGATACGTTGGAGACGTATCACGCCCCCTAGGGGTAGGTGCGCCGCCACCCTTGTGGGCCCCTCGAGCTTCCACCGACCTACTTCTTCCTCCTATATATACCCACGTACCCTGAAACCATCAAAACAGGCCACGAAAACCTAATTCCACCGCCGCAACCTTCTATATTCGCGAGATCCCATCTTGGAGCTTTCGTCGGCGCTCTGTCGGAGGGGGAATCGACCATGGAGGGCCTCTACATCATCTCCAAGGCCTCTCCTATGAGTTGTGAGTAGTTTACCATAGACCTTTGGGTCCATAGTTATTAGCTAGATGGCTTCTTCTCTCTCTTTGATTCTCAATACAAAGTTATCCTCGATCTTCTTGGAGATCTATTCGATGTAACTCTTTTTGCGGTGTGTTTGTCGAGATCCGATGAATTGTGGGCTTATGATCAAGTTTATCTATGAGAAATATTTGAATCTCCTCTGAATTCTTTTATGTGTGTTTAAGTTATCTTTGCAAGTCTCTTCGAATTATCAGTTTGGTTTGGCCTACTAGATTGATCTTTCTTGCAATGGGAGAAGTGCTTAGCTTTGGGTTCAATCTTGTCGTGTCCTTTCCCAGTGACAGTAGGGGCTGCAAGGCACGTATTGTATTGTTGCCATCGAGGATAAAAAGATGGGGTTTATATCATATTGCATGAGTTTATCCCTCTACATCATGTCATCTTTCTTAATGCGTTACTCTGTTCTTCATGAACTTAATACTCTAGATGCAGGCAGGAGTCGGTCGATGTGTGGAGTAATAGTAGCAGATGCAGGTAGGAGTCGGTCTACTTGTCATGGACGTGATGCCTATATACACGATCATGCCTAGATAATCTCATAACTATGCACTTTTCTATCAATTGCTCGACGGTATTTTGTTCACCCACCGTAATACGTATGCTATCTTGAGAGAAGCCACTAGTGAAACCTATGGCCCCCGGGTCTATCTTTTATCATATAAGTTTTCCATCTACTTTTATTTGCATCTTTACTTTTCCAATCTACATCATAAAAATACCAAAAATATTTATCTTAACATATTATCTCTATCAGATCTCACTTTCGCAAGTGGCCGTGAAGGGATTGACAACCCCTTTATTGCGTTGGTTGCGAGGTTCTTGTTTGTTTGTGTAGGTGCGTGGGACTTCTAAGGAGCCTCCTACTGGATTGATACCTTGGTTCTCAAAAACTGAGGGAAATACTTATGCTACTTTGCTGCATCACCCTTTCCTCTTGAAGGAAAACCAACGCAAGCTCAAGACGTAGCAAGAAGGATTTCTGGCGCCGTTGCCGGGGAGGTCTTTGCTCAAGTCAAGACATACCAAGTACCCATCACAAACCCATCTCCCTCGCATTACATTATTTGTCATTTGCCTCTAGTTTTCCTCTCCCCCACTTCACCCTTGTCATTTTATTCGCCCTCTCTTTCCCAATCTCCTCTCTTTTTCGCTTGTATTTTGTGTGCTTGTCGCTATGGCTAGTCCTCCTATTATCGTTAATACTCCCAATCATGAAGTTCTCAATTTTAAACAAAGGGTGGGACAAAATTTAAAAGATGCTTGGCATATAATTTCCAATGCTCAAAATAGATCTACTAGGAAGCAATCTACTTCTGTTCTTCACAATTTTTATGTAGGCATTACTCCTTGGAATAGATATATTCTTGATACCATTACCGGAGGAAATTCTTGGGTAGCCATACTTTTGGTGCTTATAATGCCATGTTAGATTTGTTTGGTTCACCCCCTCTTTTGGTTAATGGAACAGTTTTAACTTTGGAACATGTGATGCAAAGGCTTGAAATTATTGAAAATAAAGTTGCCACTATTGAGTTAATTGAAAATTTTGATAAAAATATCCACAATCAAATTACCCAATATGGATCTAGGGTTGGAGTTACCTTGAATTTTTTTAAAGAAGAATAACCTATAGTTAATGAAAGAATAGATCTAGATTCTACAAGAATAGGTAAACTGGAGGACATTATCACCAACTTAGGGTCTGCCTTTTCATCTGTGAAAAATACCCCAACTCCTCCTACCAAAATTTCCAAGGTCATGTATGTTCCTAAAAATAAGGGTGAATCTTCTAGTAAAGGAAGTGCCGATCTCAAATCGATAAGTGTTCATCCCAATTTTCTTGCTATCATTAAGGAATCTTTTGCTACAAACGAACTTCTTGATTTCTTGCTAGGATTTTAATCATTGCTAAAAAGAAAGAAACTCCTAAGGATTATAAGTGCTCTATTGAAGAATTGAGTGCCAAATATGGCACTACTTAAATCTATCCTCGCTTTTATGCCTAGCTTGGGGCGTTAAACAATAACGCTTGTTGGGAGGCAACCCAATTTTATCTTTGTTTTTTGTTTTTGCTTCTGTTTAGTAATAAATTTTTCATCTAGCTTCTCACTACTAGGGAAAACCTTATACACAAAAATTTAGCAACAGCGCGGGTCAAAAAAGGGCGCTAGTGCTAGATAGCAGTAGCGATCGGAGAAAAACCGCGCTGCAGATACAACTTTAGCAGTAGTGCATGTAGTAGCAAAAGCGCTACTACTAATATTCCCATTGCTTGAACGATAGGCTACGCATAGCAGTAGCGGGCTTGGAAGAAACGCGCTACTGCTACGACATAAGTAGCAGCGTGTTTCCTAAGAAGAGCGCTACTACTAACGGAAATAAAATAAGATGAAAAACAAATAGAAAAGTAAATGAAAATGAAAGAAATAGAAAAAGGAGAAAGGAAAAAATAAAATGTAAAGCAAAATAAATGAAAAGGCGAAAAAACAGAGGAAGGCATAGCAGCAGTGTGTGTTTGTAAGAGGCGCTATAGCTAACGTAGCTGCAGCACGTGTCCTTGACCCCGCTATAGAAACAGAAAAGGAAACTAAAAATGGAAGAAAATTACATAGCTATAGCAGCAGCGCGTTTTGCCAAATGCGCTACCGCTAAGTTTGACTTAACCAAAAAACCGTTTCCCCCCGGCCACCACTTCTCCCCCAAATCCCTCGACCCACCCTACGCGCCGCCGTCTCCCCGATTCGCCGTCGCCCCACTTCGCCGCCGTCTCCTGCCGACGTCGACGCCACCAGAGCCGTGCGCCGTCGACGCCACCGGAGCCGCCCCCAACGCCACGGAGCCGCGCGACCTCGTCAACGCCACCGGAGCCGCTGTCGACGCCACTGGATCCTTCCTCGCCACAACTGCCTCCCTTGCCGTCACCGGAGACGCCCCTGCCTCCCTCGCCGTCACCGGAGATGCCCCTGCCTCCCTCGCCACCACTGCCTCCGTCGCCACCACCGGAGCCATCCTCTGTAAGCCCCCACCCCTCCTCTCTCTCTCTAATGCATAGGTTAGCTAGTTTCATTAGGTTAATTATCTAGGTTAGGGCAAAAATTTAGTTAGGGCTTTGAAAGAGAAGTAGTTAGGTTAACTAGTTTAATTAGGTTAATTATCTAGGTTAGTGCAAAAATTTAGTTAGGGCTTTGACAGAGAACTAGTCAGGTTAACTAGTTTAATTAGATTAATTATCTAGGTTAATTAGTGCAAAAATTTATTTTGGGCTTTGACAGAGAACTAGCTGCGTTAACTAGTTTAATTAGGGTTAATTATCTAGGTAAACTAGATTAACTAACTAGGTTAAATAGGTAGGTTAATTAGGTTCGCTGGATTAACAAGCCAGGTTAAGTAGGTTGGCTAGGTTAGAGGAAAATTTTATTTTAGAGCATTAGGTCAGAAGGGTTAGAGAAATGGAGTTCCTTTGCAATTTAATTGGGTTCTGTCCTAGGCAGGTTAGAGATAATAATGTGTGTTTGTGTGAGAGAGAGGAATAGCTAGATCAACATAATTTGGGTACTGTCCTAGGCAGAGAAGTTTTTAATGAGGTCATTTTGCAAAGGTTTTTGATTTTTGAAAAGACCACTATTTTTCAAGGAAAAGAATTTAGGCAAATTTTATTTTTAATTGAAGTGGTCATGTTATATCTTTTCATTGAAGTTGTTCGATTGTGCCCAAGTGGCTTTGTTGTTTCCAGGGAATGATGCTGAGTGGCCTATGTTTTGGCGGAATGTTGATTCATTTCTGTTCCGGCAAATTTCAGGTTCTCGATTTGTCCACTTTTTAGCAAAGGTCATGCCGAAATTTTTCGTGAATTTCGGCATGACTTGTGCTACAAACTAGGACATATCGAGTGCCCGAGATTTGCCGCACCAGGAAGGAGTCAACATTCCTGCAAAACAATAGTCCTTTTTATGTCATTATTCATTTTATTAGGTCTAGAATTAATTGACTAGATTTAATCATAGGAAACATGGCTAGCAACGATGAAGGACAGGGTTCTTGTGATTGCGACGATGTCTACCGGGCGGCAGACGAATTTTTTAGCCTTACCGACGGTCAAAAAATGTTGTTGCTGGACCCACCGGTGGCATCGGGGACTGAGACCGACACACAGACCGGTGCTGAGAGTGAGACCGGTGCTGAGATTCAGACCGACATCGAGACCGGCGCTGAGACCGGTGCTGCCTCGGGGAGCGGAGCCGGTGTAGAACCGAAAGCAAAGAGGCAACGGGTCCTAACAAACTCAGGACAACTAGTTCAGTACGGTTTAGTTTTTGAATTGAGTTTGTTTAACTAGATGTTAATTAAGGTAGTAGGGTTTAGTTTAGAGTAAAGTTTAGTTTAGTAGTTAACTAAATATAATCTATATTTGGTTTTTGAATTGAGTTTGAGAGAGCATGAGATTTGTGTAGATTTTCTTGAAGTGTCAAACGCTAGGAGATGCAAATTTGAAGTGGTCAGGATATATGCAAATTCCTCAATTGTGTTTGCACATGTTTCGGTTGTGCCCAAGTGGCTTTGATGTTTCCAGGTAATGAAGTTGAGTGGCCTATGTTTTGCTAGAATGCTGATTCATTTCCGTTCCGGCAAATTTCAGGTTCTTGATTTGTCCACCTTTTAGCAAAAGTCATGCCGAAATTTTCTATGGATTTCGGCATGACTTGTGCTACAAACTAGGACATATCAAGTGCCCGGGATTTGCCGCACCGGGAAGGAGTCAACGTTCTCGCAAATCATAGGCCTTTTTATGTCATTATCCATTTTATTAGTTCTAGAATTAATTGACTAGATTTAATCATAGGAAAGATGGCTAGCAACAATGAAGGACAGGGTTCTGGTGACTGCGACAACGTGTACCTGGAGGCGGAGGAATTTTTGAGGGAAGCTGATGATCAACAGTTGGAGACTGAGGCTGACATCGAGACCGGCGCTGAGATTGGGACCGGCATGGAGTCCGGCGCTAAGACTGAGACCCGCGCCGAGACTAGCGGAGCCGGTATAGAACCGAAAGCAAAGAGGCAACGAGTTCCTAACAAGCTCAGGACTACTATACTGGTGGTCACGGCGGTGGACGACGGCAATTTTGAGCCAAATGCGCCTGCGGAAGAGCGCACGTGCTATGGCAATCAAATAGGCTGCATCGTATGGACAACCGCCACCATCAACGATGAAAAACTAAAGAAGATAGATAATATGAGGCCCTCCCTCCTAAAGAAGTTGTACCAGATATTCTTATTCCAGGGCCGGAATGAAAAGGATTATAAAGATCCAGATAAGGACCGGGCAATGAAGAAGAGAAACAAACACGCCATGAGCAAGTTTAGCGATGCGTTGGTCGCCTGGAAAGCAAGGGTGAAACATCGGTTCGTCAACAAAAAGGAACCCTACTCCGAAGTTGTAAAGGATAATCCGACAATCACAGAAGAGCACTTTCAAATATTCGAGGCGGCTTGCAAGGCCAAAGCTGCCAAAAAAACAAAGAGTACATGAAGGGGCTTCAACAGAGGAACATTGGGTACCACCACCTCAGAAGCCGTGGTTACGACGGGAAGAGGTCCATATGGGACAAGGAGGACGCGAAAGCCGAGAGTCTGGGCATCCCAGACCCCTTGGCGGAGTTCACGGTCCCATAGGAGTGTGAGTTCCTCAGGGCCCGGCACTGTTGGGACCCAGTGAAGAAGGTTTACGAGACAACACCGGTCATTACGAAGTTCATGAGACTGCTGGTAATTTTAGTTTCTGATCAATTCGACTGCACACGTTAGTCATATTTGTAAACGATCCTTGTGCCTTTTGCAGAGAGAGCAGCACGGGATTGCGGCCGAAAGCGACTCACCATTTGAGGCATTGGCGAGGCCCAAGTGGGGTACTCCATTCAACTGGGCGTTGAACATATTGAAACAACAACCGGTGGATACTCAACCGTCGTATGGACGCGTGCACGGTGTCGGAGACGGCGCCACGTGGAAGAAGTACTACCGTGAGACCACGGAGGAGAGAAAGGAAAGACGGAGGTTAAGTGAAGAAAACATCGACAAGAAGGTTGAGATTGCGGTTGACAAGAAATCATCTCAGACAGTCGCAACAGCGGTAGCTGCCGCAAAACAGGCGATTGCAGATATATCTACTTCCTTGGTGACGGGCGTTTTCACTTGGACAAGGCAAAATCCAGAAAAAAATGCAGAGGACTTTCCCCTTGCTGACTTCTTGGGAGCACCTGCTCCCGCACCGGCTCCCGTACCTGCTCCCGCACCGGCTCCCGCACCGGCTCCCGCACCGGACGTGCTCGGTGGTGCCTCCTCTTTGGCTGAGTTCGACGCCCTCACGGTATCTGTCACACCGGCCCCCTTCAATATAAATGTATAATCTCCCGTTTTCGTTGCCTTTTGGATGTCTCACATCGCAGACTTTTCTTTGCAGGCCGACAAAACCCCGTGCACCATATTGTACACCATCGGCGAACAGAAGGTGGACGTGGGGAAGGCGACGATAATGGAGCCGAAGGAACCATTGTTCCACAGCCGGCCGATCCCCCCGAACGTCTTCAAGGTTTCCGTGGCCAGTGTCAAACCGGGCCACAAGAATTTGCCTCCTCTAGTACTAGTGGGGGATGACGATGAGACCCCGCGGCGGCTTGGTGATTGTTGCAATGGGTGGGTCCTGTTGTGGCCAAAGAGTCTGCTTCGTCTGGAGGCGGCCGGGAGCACACCCACGAGCACGCAGCCTTAGTAAGGTATGAACATCAACACCCCACCTACCCAATTAGCGTCGGGTGTCGGGGTGGGTGATAGCGGACGGGGTAAGCAGGTGGCTCCATTAGTCGCTGATGACGTCGCCATGGATGAGGATGAGGATGACGATGGCGCTGAACAATACGTCTATACTGGCGCCTCCTCAGGGTTTGAGCGTCATGAGTCAGTGCCTGAATTACCATCTCAACGTATTATTGACGACCTTCCAGTAGTAAAGAAGTTTAGGAAGAGAGCGAGGAAATGCAAAAAAGCTGATTCTATGATCCAGCCGCCTCAGCAGCCTCGGCTTCAGGACCGTGTAGATATCCCCGATGCGGATAAATGGCATATCCCCGGTCAACCAATCCTACCTGCAACAGCGCTACGGGCCAGATTCGGCGATCTAAGGAGACTTCATGACGATGTGCTGCGGGTAGAGAAAGGCATCATCGCCTTGAAAGATCCAGGATACCCACTCTACGTGGTTAATGTTCCGCGGCAAATGTCGTACGTCGACAGCTTCCCCGCGGATAAGTTCTTCCTCCGATTTGATTACATATCCGACATGTTTCACGTGAAGAAGCTGGATTTTATGTTTGTCCGCCTTTATGCCTTGCACATGAACTACATCATTGGGGTTGAGCAGATACGTCATATCTGTGTCGCTGACCCGTACTACATGCACGAGGGCTTCTTGGGAGTCTGTGCAGAGCAGCGTGAATACGCGAGGGATTGCATCGTCAGTTTCATGCTCGCCAATAAGGACAAGGAGGCGATTCTCGTGCCTTATCATTCCATGTAAGTCATCCGCGCTGCTATCCTTCCTTCGATTTCCATAATTCATTTGCACGGTGGAGGCTAATTAATTTGAGGTGTATTTATTTTGCGCAATGGCGGGCGCGCCGTCCTCATCATCCTCTACCCCCGGATTCTCCCACGCTCTTTACTTGGACTCGTCGAAGAACATTCACAAAAAGGATTACACCCACATCAAAGATGTTCTCAACAGTGCTATGTTTTACTACCAAGCAAGGGGTGGAGAGGTTAGGGACAAGAAGAGAAGGGGCGGCAAGGCCGCCTTCAGCCATAAGACCGACTTCTGCTGCATCCAGCAACCGAACGATTCTCTTAATGATGGATTCTATGTCCTACACCACATGCTGGAGTACAGACGGGATCACCAGAACCTTCACATGTCACCTAGATCTGGTGATGCCCATATTCTGCAATGGGCAAAGGACATAGGAGATATCGAGGATCATCAAATTCGAGCTGAGTTCTATAACATCCAGCGCGAACTTGCCCAAATCATCATGAATGAGGTCGTCGGAAAAACAGGGATGTTCTACGCAGAAGGACAAATGTCGCGGGCAAACGTCCGAACATGGATAGCCTCTCAGCGTCTCGACATGAAGCCTTTCACTAAGCTCGAGGACTATCTCCCTGACATGGATGGATGGCACAACATGATGGAGTGATTGTCGATATATGACAATGTGTCCGTTTAGTCCATACTTTCTTTTATGACAGAACTTTGAGTTATGCATGGTGAAACTTTATTTGTGATGTAATTAAACCATCCTCCTCCTCGACTAGCGAAAATCACTCTAGTTAGGGCATTTTGGGTACGATGAACTTTGTTATTTATGCTTATGATATGTTGTTTCTATTTTTGCCAAGTCTGTCTCTTTCTGTTGCTCAACTATATATGTTGCATATCATCGACTCATGTGACAATGCAGGTGCATAGATCATAGATGGCGAAGAAGTGCTACGCCAGGAGTATATATACGACAAGTGGCCGGAGTGTCAGGCCCACCAGGTGTACCGGTTTTCGGTTTCCGAGCGACAGTCAGTAGTTAGTTTAGGTTCACGCTAATGCGAGAGAGGGATACGAACTCATGTACTCAAAGTGATAGATATTCTCGCGTATATCATTGTTTAGATGGATGACGATGTATTTGCAAGTAATCGAGACTTGTAGCGCTATTTTCGAGATTGATGACGAGAGACCACTTTGTATTGGATGATGATTATGATGATGACATGATTTGATTAGACTAATTGTATGTATATGCTATGATTACATTTGTATGTGGATGGTATGCTCAAGATTATTGTATAAAGCCTATTCAAATACAAAACAAATACAAAACAAATATGCAGGAAAAAAACTAATAAAACTAGTAGTAGCGAGGGGGGAAATTTAGCAGTAGCGCGGCCTTAACAGTAGCGCTTCCATGTAAAAAGCGCTGCAGATAATATCAGTAGCGCCTTTTCCTAAAGAGCGCTACAGCTATTCATGAATAGCAGTAGCGCGAGACAACAGGCGCTACAGCTATACGTTAGCTGTAGCGCCTTATTAGTAGCGCCGGTACCCGCGCTACTGAGAGGCCCAAAACCCGCGCTGCTGCTAGGCTTTTCCCTAGTAGTGTCTGTTTAGATGTGTTTTTATGTTTTAATTAGTGTTTGTGCCAAATAGAACCTATAGGATAACCTATGGTGATAGTTAATTTGATTCTGCTGAAAAACAGAAACTTTACGCGCACGAAAATAATTTTAGTAATTCACAAAAACGTGCTTATGCGTTGATTCTTTTTTCTGTAGATCAATATATAAATTTACCAAGACTTTCTATTTTTGTAGGATTTTTAGAGTTCCAGAAGTATTCAAGAGTTACAGATTGCTACAAACTGTTCTGTTTTTGATAGATTCTATTTTTCATGTGTTGTTTGCTAATTTTGATGCATCTATGGCTAGTATCGGGGGGTATGAACCATACAGAAGTTGGGATACAGTAGGTTTAACACCAATATAAATAAATAATGAGTTCATTACAGTACCTTATGTGGTGGTTTTGCTTTCTTGCACTAACGGAGCTTGTGAGATTTCCTGTTGAGTTTTGTGTTGCGAAGTTTTCAAGTTGTGGGTTAAGATTTGATGGACTATGGAATAAGGAGTGGCAAGATCCTAAGCTTGGGGATGCTCATGGCACCCCAAGATATTCAAGGATAACCAAAAGCCTAAGCTTGGGATGCCCCGGAAGGCATCCCCTCTTTCGTCTTCGTCTATCGGTAACTTTACTTGGAGCTATATTTTTATTCGCCACATGATATGTGTTTTGCTTGGAGCGTCTTGTATGATATTAGTCTTTGCTTTTTAGATTACCACAATCATCCTTGCTGTACACACCTTTTGGGAGAAGCCCACTTGATTTAGAATTTATTAGAATACCCTATGTGCTTCACTTATATCTTTTGAGCTAGATAGTTTTTGCTCTAGTGCTTCACTTATATCTTTTAGAGCACGGCGGGGGCTTAATTTTGTAGAAATCATTGATCTCTCATGCTTCACTTATATTATTTTGAGAGTCTCTTAGAACAGCTTGGTATTTGCTATGGTTATAAAATTGGTACTAGAATGATGGGCACCCAAGTTGGGTATAATAAAAACTATCATAGAAAGTGAATTGGATGCTATGATCAATTTGATGCTTGATAATTGTTTTGAGATATAGAGGTGGTAATATTAGAGTCATGCTAGTTGGGTGATTATGAATTTAAAGAATACTTGTGTTGAAGTTTGTGATTCCCGTAGCATGCACGTATGGTAAACCGCTTTGTGATGAAGTTGGAGCACAATTTTATTTATTGATTGTCTTCCTTATGAGTGGCGGTCAGGGACGAGCGATGGTCTTTTCCTACCAATCTATCCCCCTAGGAGCATGCGCGTAGTACTTTGTTTTCAATGGCTTGTAGATTTTTGCAATAAGTATATGAGTTCTTTATGACTAATGTTGAGTCCATGGATTATACGCACTCTCACCCTTCCACCATGGCTAGCCTCTCTTGTGGCGCGCAACTTTCGCCGGTACCATACACCCACCATATACCTTCCTCAAAACAGCCACCATACCTACCTATTATGGCATTTCTATAGCCATTCCGAGATATATTGCCATGCAACTTTCCACTGTTCCGTTTATATGACACGCATCATCTTGTCATATTGCTTTTGCATGATCATGTAGTTGACATCGTATTTGTGGCAAGGACACCTTCATAATTTTTCATACATGTCACTCTTGATTCATTGCATATCCCGGTACACCGCTGGAGGCATTCATATAGTGTCATATCTTATTCTAAGTATCGAGTTGTAATCTTGAGCATTGTCCCATTGAGGAAAGGATGATGGAGACTATGATTCCCCCACAAGTCGGGATGAGACTTCGGACTTTATATAAAAAAAAGAAAGGCCAAATAAAAAAAGGAAGGCCAAATAAAAAAATGAGAGAAAAAGAGAAAAGGGACAATGCTACTATCCTTTTTTACCACACTTGTGCTTCAAAGTAGCACCATGATCTTCATGATAGAGAGTCTCCTATGTTGTCACTTTCATATACTAGTGGGAAATAGAACTTGTCTTGTATATTCCAATGATGAGCTTCCTCAAAATGCCCTAGGTCTTCGTGAGCAAGCGAGTTGGATGCACACCCACTTAGTTTCTTTTGTTGAGCCTTCATACATTTATAGCTCTAGTGCGTCCGTTGCATGGCAATCCCTACTCACTCACATTGATATCTATTAATGGGCATCTCCATAGCCCGTTGATACGCCTAGTTGATGTGAGAATATCTTCTCATTTTTGTCTTATCCACAACCACCATTCTATTCCACATATAGTGCTATGTCCATGGCTCACCCTCATGTATTGTGTGAAAGTTGAAAAAGTTTGAGATTACTAAAGTATGAAACAATTGCTTGGCTTTTCATCGGGGTTGTGCATGATTAAATACTTTGTGTGATGAAGATAGAGCAACAGCCAGACTATATGATTTTGTAGGGATAACTTTCTTTAGCCATGTTATTTTGAGAAGGCATGGTTGCTTTATTAGTATGCTTGAAGTATTACTATTTCTTATGTCAATATGAACTTTTATTTTGAATCGTTTGGATCGGAACATTCATGCCACAATAAAGAAAACTACATTGAGAATTATGCTAGGTAGCATTCCACATCAAAAATTCTGTTTTTATCATTTACCTACTCGAGTACGAGCAGGAATTAAGCTTGCAGATGCTTGATACGTCTCCAACGTATCTATAATTTTTGATTGTTCCATGCTATTATATTACCCGTTTTGGATGTTTATGGGCTTTACTTTACACTTTTATATCATTTTTGGGACTAACCTACTAACCGGAGGCCCAGCCCTTATTGCTGTTTTTTTTTGCCTATTTCAGTGTTTTGAAGAAAAGGAATATCAAACGAAGTCCAAACAAGATGAAACCTTTGGGAGCGATCTTTTTGGAACTAACGCAATCCATGGGACTTGGAGTGGACGTCAAGCAACGGAGGAGGCGGCCAGGAGGGTGCCCGGCGCGCCCCCTAGGGCTGGGCATGCCCCCACCCTCGTGGGCCCCTCGAGCGTCCACCGGCCTACTTCTTCCTCCTATATATACCCACGTACTCTGAAACCATCAGAACAGACCACGAAAACCTAATTCCACCGTCGCAACCTTCTGTGTCCGCGAGATCCCATCTTGGAGCCTTCACGGGCGCTCCGCCGAAGGGGGAATCGACCACGGAGGGCCTCTACATCATCTCCAAGGCCTCTCCTATGAGTTGTGAGTAGTTTACCACAGACCTTCGGGTCCATATTATTAGCTAGATGACTTCTTCTCTCTCTTTGATTCTCAATACAAAGTTCTCCTCGATCTTCTTGGAGATCTATTCGATGTAACTCTTTTTGCGGTGTGTTTGTCGAGATCTGATGAATTGTGGGTTTATGATAAAGTTGATCTATGAGAAATATTTGAATCTCCTCTGAATTCTTTTATGTGTGATTAAGTTATCTTTGCAAGTCTCTTTGAATTATCAGTTTGGTTTGGCCTACTAGATTGATCTTTCTTGCAATGGGAGAAGTGCTTCGCTTTGGGTTCAATCTTGCGGTGTCCTTTCCTAGTGACAGCAGGGGCAGCAAGGCACGTATTGTATTATTGCCATCGAGGATAAAAAGATGGGGTTTATATCATATTGCATGAGTTTATCCCTCTACATCATGTCATCTTTCTTAATGCGTTACTCTGTTCTTCATGAACTTAATACTCTAGATGCAAACAGGATTCGATCGATGTGTGAAGTAATAGTAGTAGATGCAGGCAGGAGTCGGTCTACTTGTCACGGACTTGATGCCTATATACATGATCATGCCTAGATAATCTCATAACTATGCGCTTTTCTATCAATTGCTCAACAGTAATTTGTTCACCCACTGTAATACTTATGCTATCTTGAGAGAAGCCACTAGTGAAACCTATGGCCCCCGGGTCTATCTTTTATCATATAAGTTTTCCATCTACTTTTATTTGCATCTTTACTTTTCCAATCTATATCATAAAAATACCAAAAATATTTATCTTAACATATTATCCCTATCGGATCTCACTTTCGCAAGTGGCCGTGAAGGGATTGACAACCCCTTTATTGCGTTGGTTGCGAGGTTCTTGTTTGTTTGTGTAGGTGCGTGGGACTTCTGAGGAGCCTCCTACTGGATTGATACCTTGGTTCTCAAAAACTGAGAGAAATACTTACGCTACTTTGCTGCATCACCCTTTCCTCTTCAGGAAAACCAACGCAAGCTCAAGACGTAACAATGCCTCATGTGATGCTTACTGAAGGGAGTATGTACATGGTTAGCTTACGACGTTTCCGCCGATGACTCACCAAAGTGCATACTCTATTTCTTTGAAAGATGGAAGGCTCAATATTAAAGAATGGAGCAAACTAATGAAGGCGGGTGCGCAACCGATTGGAGACAACATGCGTCTGAGCAAATCAGAAGTTGGTGACAGGTGGATCTCCATTCTTCATTTTGGAGATGGACTAGTTTACCTGTTATATGCTATTTTACGTAGAAGAGAGGACTAGGTCCTAGGTAGTAAGAACAATTAGCTAGGGTTGATTATGACTATGATGATGATGATGAGTTATGTGCTACAATGTGTTAGCTAGAATGATGAGATGTCGTATGACTCATAGATGATGATTATGAGGAGTTGTTATGATGATGCATGAGTTGTTATGACTATGATGATGATGATGATCATGATGAGTTGTTATTATGATCATGATGAGTTATTATATTATTGGATGATCATAAAATCATATGATGAGACTACTTTATAAAATCTGTACAAATACAACTCAAATAAGCAGAAGAAAAAAACAGGATGTAGCAGTAGCGCTGGTTATACCCACGCGACTGCTAGGTAGGATAGCAGTAGCGCTGGTTCCGCCCACGCTACTGCTAGGTAGGTTAGCAGTAGCACTGGTCTGGCCCACACTACTACTACACAATAGCTGTAGTGCCCTACCAGTAGCGCTGGACCCAACGCTACTGGTAGTATTTCAACCCGCGCTACTACTATGGTTTCCCCTAGTAGTGTGACTTGATTTGGCGAAGGGGCAGAGCATGCAAGGCTAGACTACATAAGTTATACATAGACGATAAGATTTGGTCTCATGCTTAAATTTACTTTTTATTATAGCTAGCATGGTCCAATGTTGTCACAGTATCCATCAAATATGAAGAGTTAAGTCTATATCTATTGCATGAAGTAGCTATATACTATAGAACATGCGCTAGCTACCAATATGCATGCATATATTTTATGTTTGCCTTCTAAGAAGGAGAAAGTAACTATTGGAAACATCATTTTAAGTGCAATATTTCATACTGATATAACTTATTACAAGCATCTTATATACACACATGATTATGTTCAACATGAACATAAGAAATATCTTGAATTTTCATGGTTACAGATAGACCAAAACATACCAAATAAACTATAATCTAATTATTCTTTTATTTCGTGCCTAGAATACCTCATTTGTTACTGAAAGATAACAACCGCAGAATGTGTTGTTCTAGCCTGAATTAAAATAAGTAAATAATACATTACAAATATTTCAAATATGATAGTCTTCTTTTTTAAGGAAAAAGAGATTGGGATGGGTGAGGAAGGAGAGCAGATAGATTGGGATTTTTAAGAGAGAGTAGGGCTGCTCTTCATGGTTGATTTATTATAGAATTGGATCAGTGCTTGGGGCTGGTGTGCTGGTTGATTTACAGATGTGTACGAGCTCCAATGTGGTTCATGCAAATGGTGAACAGTGAGCTCCAATTGAATGTTGTGAAGAAGTGGACACTGTGACATGGAGATAGCGGTGGTAGCTGCAATTTTCCCAAACGTTGTTGTCCTTCAGCCATTACACTAAAGGGGTTGTTTTTTGAAAGAGATCCCTTTCTGAATTATTAGTTCAGAAAAAACAAGTACTATAATTCATCTAGCACCATACTACCAAATGGACACAGCTAAGCAGGTTAATCAAAATATCTTACAGGAATCTGCTACTTTGGAAGATAGCTTACAAGATTTTGGAGATTGCTACCTGTTCTCTCTTAGTTCACTGACCTTCTGCGTGGGAGGCGTAGTCGTTCAATTTTGGCAAGGATCAATAACCATGCATGTCGGTGTTATGCAGAAAAGCATGTTAGATCCACAGACTAATATATTTGTTTGGTTTCTAATGCATTTACTTGTGTCTCATGTTTCTTAAGAATATTGCCTGATATGTGTCTAATAAATTAAGAGATTGCATCTGCAGCGGTCTATAGCTACATAGAGGATGACTAGCCATTGACAAGCACCATAATGTTTTTATTTCACATGTGAGAATTAGTCCATGCATTAGAATTATAATTACTTATGTGGAATTTCCTCATAAAGTCTTGCTAAGTTCGAGTCGACTGAGACATAACGAAGTCTCAGCTGATGCTATATGCATGAGATCTTACATTAAGATTCCTGCAAAAAAAAATCTTTTTTTTTCGTTCTCTCTCTTTCATGTTATGTCACTTGACTGAGACTTGGTTAAGTATTAGTCGATTTAGACCTAGCCATATCCTTTTGTTATCAAATAATCGTACACTAACCAGTGGCAAGACGGTCGAAATCTGCACACATACAACACTCATTGTGATAAGTGGTTAAATACATAATTCTTTTATCCCGTTGCAGTCCCTTTTGCTCTTTTTTCTTTTGATGATGAGTTGAGGCCCTTTTGCTAGTCAGTTCTAAAAAAGGGTCAAAACAGTGATTTCGGCCTCCGCGGGCGTCCAAAGCGCTGCTGAACAGGCCAGGCTTCCTCCAGCCGGGCTGCCAGCCCATGGAACTGCGCCAGCCAGCCGAACGGGCCCACGGAGCCGGAAGAGGGCGACAGAACCGGAAGCTACGGATCCTTGTCTCGAAAAAAAAGAACCACGGATTGGAAACTCTTCGCTGGAAGCTTCTCGCCCTCCTACGGTCGCCGCATCCGCCTCTCGTCCCCTACGCCGCCCACCGCCCGCCGCCCGCCCCCCGCCGCCCTAGACCCCAACATCCCGCGCGGCCACCGCGGGCATCCACCCCGCCACCTCACCTGCTGCCGCGTCGACCGGGACGGCCGCCGCAGGCATCCACTCTCCTACCGCCGCAGGCATCCACTCTCCTACCGCCGCGTCGAGCACGACCTAGGGACGGCCGCCGCCCCCGCCATCCTCACCAGGCCGCTGCCTCGCACGACGTCTCCTTGCTAGCATCTCAGCAGGTATCTCCTCGCACGTCCTCTGCCCCCTCCCCGTATTTCGTCATGTTTCCCCGCGTTCACGGCGTTCCCCCTTTGGAACAGATTGGTCGGAGATCCGCGTTGATGAGCTGAACTGGTCAAAGCCGGACGTGCGAGTGCTGCTTGTAGGTGCCATCTTGATCTCGGAACTCAGCATCGTGGATTGCGCTTCTTGGTACCTCAAGGTAATCTCTAGCAATTCACGAATCAAGGGAACATTTGTGTTCTCGCTGAATTTTCCACCATCCACCCACACATTTGTGGGCATCTTAACCTTCCACTGTTTCCGCTCTAGTATAGGTAATAACACCACTTCGATATGCTCCAAATGTCTTCATAAGTCTTGCTATAAATGACAAGTCATCAAAGAAGAGTAAAGCAAATTTCCTCAAAACTGGAGCCAAATCTCTGTTCATGGCTCCTTGTAATGTTCCTGGAGCTCCAGTCAGTCCAGAAGCCATGACCTTAGTGTCCAGTGTGTCTGAAATGCAGTCTTAAAATCCTCTCCTGGTGCTAGTCTGATTTGGTGTTATCCTGCCTTCGGGTCTAGCTTTGGAAACCAGGACGATCTAATCAATCCATCTAACAATTCATCTAGGACTGGTAAAGGATATTTTCCTTCCTTTGGGTTTTAAAGCATTCAAATGCCTATAATCAATCACCATTCTTCATGTGCCTTCTTTCCCCTTGATCGTAATAACTGGTGAAGAAAAGGGACTATTGCTAATCTGAATCATGCTATTTTTCAGCAGTTCAGCTATTTGAGTCTCCATTTTATCCTTTATAAATGAGGTGCAGTCCTGTACTAGTCTTGCTCCTGGCACTAGTAGTGGTATAGCACAATCACAATCTCTTCTGGGAGGTAACCCTTCGGGTGAAGAAAACACTTCAGGAAAGAGGTCTAATATCTGTTGTATCTCTTCAGTTATATTGGATCTAGTGTCTGACAACAGTGCACTGATAGTAATAACTGAGAGCATATTCATCTGGTATTGCTCCTTGTAAAGTTACTACAGTTCCTTGGTAATGAAATGCAACCCATTTCTGCAACCAGTCAAATTGCAGGCGCCATCAGATGGAGCAGCCGGCGGTGGTGAGGCGGCAGTTTGCTCGGGCTCTAGTTTTCTAGCTCCTCTTCCTCCCTTTCTCTCTCACATCCCACCATAGCTTACTGGATCTCTCATGATGCGCAACACCCCCTGTCCATATTCGATTCCTCTCACGATCCCCTTGCAACCTAGGCGGCAGCTCCTCCAGCAGAAGCTCGCTGGCAGCAAGCTGGCCTTCCTCCAGCAAGCAGAACCTACTTGCCGGACCCTCCTACTTACTTAGTTAGCTGTGCTCTTGCTCCTCTTCCTCTGTCTCATGCTACCATAGCTCATTATGGATAAAGCATAGATGTTTCATGCTGGGTACATTTTGCTTGACATTTGTCTGGTGTATCTGTTATGTCATGAACTGTTCTTGATATCCCAATAACTAATTTACATGTTGCTTTATCCGTCATTGATAATTGTTAGGTGCTACTATTATGTCACGAGCTGTTCTGATATACTAATAACCATTGCTGCTATTCTCTTATGCGCTACGTGATACTTGCTTTATTTGGTTGCAAAATTTTGAAGGTTGCTACAATCTGGTTGTTGGTAATTTTTATGTGTAATAAAAACATTTAATTCTGCTGTGTATCTTATCAATCATTCATTGTCAGCAGCATTATGTGACTAACATTCTTCTGTATTCGTTTCTATAACAATCATTAACCCATGCTTTGACAGATTTCGTAGTCATGAACTACAATCAAGTATACAAGACTGTGTACCAGAACACGTCACGTCAAGGACAGTGTACTGTTTCAGTTAAGAAGGAGAAATACATAGACACCAACAAAAATGAAACAGATTTACACGAGGCCATTTACAAAGTCGGGCCACTTGAAGTGAAGTGTCTAGTTAAGGAGGATTGTCAATCTGACCCAGCGCCTTTCCAGTCGTATTGCATTCTTCAGGACTTTAGGCATCTGAATATAGTTTCGATTGAAAACTACTATTTTGATGAATGTGGCGAAGGACGAATGGTTTTGTCCTGGGTGGACCAGACCCTTAGAGGTTGGTTGGTGAAAGTGGCAGATGAAAAGCACAGGTTGAAAGCATTTGAATCGACATGCATGAGTTGCAAACCGTCAACCATTTTCAGAAAAATGGTGATGTAAGTAATACGTAAATGTGTGTTTCTGTTTCATTTTCCAAGTCCAGATAATTCTGACATGTCCTTTTTATAGTGGTATGTGCGATGCAGTGCAATGCATGTTGAAAAACAACGTATACCCTTGTTCCATCCTCTTGGACGATATTTACTTGGTGAATCATGCATCACCAACTGTTAAAATACTTGTTTCTGATGGTGAGAACTTTGTGAATATCCTTTTTTCCTTTCAATATTTGCCACTGAATATATAATCCTGTTTGCCTTTGATATTTGTCACTAAAGAGGTGTCCTTTTTTTTTTCCATGTAGTGATACAAATTTATCGTAACTCTCATAGAATCTCTCATGAAAGGTTGATTTGGAAAGATGTGAGAGAAGTGGTGGAGGAATGTGTTACAATTGCTGCGAAAAGAGCTATACACCCCGACGCGAAGAGATTTTTCCAGTATATAGGCTTTGCAAGTGTGAAGAAGTTAGAGTCCTACCCTGACACATGGAATGATCAAGATAAAATTCAATACCTGTTGCATGTTATGTCTGGGAAAAAGAATTATGTGAGCTCCAAAGTTAATGGCATTAGAAATTTTAATTGGCCGAAGGAAAACTCAGGTCATTTGCCTCGTTTATTTCGTGACCTGAAGGATCATCAAGAAAAAGAAACCAAGTCAACATACAACACTAATGATCCTTACGACTATCTGAGATTGTGTCGGAATGGCATTAAACATTGGGATTTGTTACCAAGTCATATAACGGTATGTGGAAATACTTTTTTCTAATTAAAATGTTAGATTATATACTGTCTCATCTTTGGAGATTTTAGTATCTTTTAGGTGTTTACGTAACTCATCTAGAAATTTATTCTTATATGCAGATCATTTGTGGTGATGTTTCTGGTTTCCTCCGATATATAGAACGGTGGAATCCCGGAATTTGGTGTGATCTATATGAGGCACTTGAGGCCTAAACAAATCTCATGTAAGTGTTCTCCTAAAACTGAAACATTATGTTACTATTTTTGTATAGACAATTCTGGGCACAATTGTTTACTATTTGATGCGACTGGTGGCCTGGGTAGTCATCCATATTACTTTAGCGGGGCGGGAGACCCTTCATACGCAGGCGGCTATGGTTATAAGAGCGCATGGAGACAAAAGCGACATACAATTTTCAAAATGAACATGTGTAGGCAACATAGCTCCGCTACCGGTTGAGTTATAAAACATTCTAGTCATGATGACTATGCTATTAGGAGTGGTGTGGCGCTGTGGGGGTGAGGGGGGTGGTGGTGGTGGTGGTGGTGATGGTGGTGAGGGCATAGAGGAGACGACGGTGCTGCTGATTGTAGGCTGCGGCTCCTCCGTAGCATGGCGTGCTTGATCGAGAGCAAAGTCCATCACCCCTTGCCTAATTCCTCTATTGCTAGTCTTGAATAGTCAATCTATATGCTTTTCATTCACCGCCTGCTTGTGGCATCTGCGCTGTTCATTCAGAATAGCAATAGTTTCAGCAACATGTGTTTTTACATGCTGTTCATTCACAGTAGTAAGAGATTCAGAACATGTTTTTTTCTGGCACTACATGCACATAATTCAGAGTAGCAAGAGATTCAGACCATGTGTGTGTTGTGGCACTCCATGCAGTTCTTTCAGAGTAGCAAAGAGATTCAGAACATGTTTTTGAGAATAAACACGCATGATGTTCAAAACTTGCTAGCGGTTCAACTTTTTGCTTGTGAGATGACTCAAATAAGCTTTGTCATTTTTTGCATCTGCATGGTTATCCTTCAGTCTGAGTGCATAGACGCCTATCGATTTCCTTCAGTGTTTTGAGTGCATGGAGGTGATTTAACTGATAGTCCATGCGCAAGAGTGTGATAGACGCCTATTGATTTTCTTTTGGTAGAGATCCACAACATCCTCACACCACTTCTTATGATTGTCCCACAGCAGTTGCCATTTTTTTTACCATTCACCATATAAACCATTGAGTGGTTGTCACATTTCCATTTTACCACAACATCCTCACATCACTTCTTATGATTGTCTCACATCACTTCTTACAATGCATTTTTCTCAGACGTAGTACCATAGTGTAGTGTACCATTTTCATACTATAGCAAGTTTGCATTATTTTTTATTTATAGAGTAATTTGTCAAAAAAATTATACCAAAGAGCAGTTTGCATAATTTGCATTTATAAACGGAGAGGAATACGTATATCATAAGCTGATGCATAGCAACAGTTACCAAAGGAACACCAAGTCAAAAGATCAAAGAGTAAACTTCTTTTTTGGGCCCCTTGTAGCTTTTTGTTCGCTCTATAAAATCCCTTCTTTTTTCATGCCTTTTTATAACTTTTGCACACCTTTCATAATTTTTAGCAACTCTTTTTGTTACCACTGACAGTTTAAGCAAGTTAAAAATCTGGCAAGCATGTGTTTTTTTAAAACCCGACATCCAAAAGTAATCATAATATGACAACCAAGTACTTACAGTTTGACAACTAAGTTAAGAAAAAAATTTGGCAACCAATTACAAATAATCTGGCAACTAGGCATTTTTCTTTAAACAAACATTTATAAGACAATTAGTTCATTTTAGTGTTCTCAAAGGTCAGGACATTGGGTGCTAAAAATAAGAACTCCCCCCTTGTAGATTTTTTTACCATAGCATAGGGGGCACAAGTGCTGCTTTAGCTTACCATAGACAGGGTCTTTACTACAGGGTGCAAGACTTCTTTTGAGAACACTATACAAATAAAATCCCTTCTTTACCATAGACAGGGTCTTTACTACAGGGTCTTACCATAGGCTAGAGGTGAAACCCATAAGATCTCGCGACCAACTCATGGCTCTGGCACATGGATAGCAAGCTTCCACGCACCCCTGTCCATAGCTACTTCTTTGGTGATACTCCAATCCTTTAGGCAAAACCGTATTTGGCAACTAGGATACAAATAAAATGACAAGTACCACACAAACCTGTGTCATGTGCCTCAACACCTCCAGCAGCCGAAAACTTGACTCAGTTCGTAGGGAACAAGGCGCCAAGATCCACCATGTGAAAGCTTGAATTGCCCTTTTTTTCTGCTGCGTGCAAGTATTTTGTGAGATGAAAAGCACATCAGGTAACATGTTGTTTTTTCTTGTTTCGTTTTTTGACAGATGGAAAGCACCTAAGCAACCTGAAGAGAAGTGATGCAGACTTTTCACATATATATTCCTGGCAAAAGCAGTTCAACTGTGTTTTTCATGTGCCAAACATCATGTATTCAGGAGCTGTGGATCCATGTTTTGCAAGGGAGCTGGGGACGGCATGGCCTACCTGTGACATTTTGCTTTTTTTCAATTCAGAAGATTCAGATTGACTCTTGTGTTGCTCATGTTGCACGTGTCATCAATCTTCTTCTTTGATCCAGAGCTAGATCAAAGAAGAAGATTGATGACACGTGCAACATGAGCTACACAAGAGTCAATCTGAATCTTCTGAATTGAAAAAAAAAAAAGCAAAACGACAGGCGAGACGTAAGGTTGGCGTGATGTAAGGTTGAAAGCGACAGGCTGAAGCAGAGACCCCCTTTATCTTATATTCCTTCTGAGTGGTGTGATGTAAGGTTGAAAGCGACATCCGCCCTCCGTCCTCGTCCGCAATTGCATCAACCCGTGGCCGCGCGCTAGTCTTCCAGCTCGCAGCCTTGTTACCACACCCGCAGCCGCAACGCTTCCTCTGGCTTGGACGCGTCGTTGTTGTCGGTCAACAAACTCACGAGGTATGAGAAGGCCACGAGTCTCGCCTCCACATCGACGGTAGCAACCGGCCCAACGGAGATCAGCCTGGCGACCTTGAGATAGACGCCGCCAGCAACGCTGCAACGTGAGATCATCTGAAACATGTTGTTGCCGCGCTAGATAACTCTCTGGTTCACTCACGGACGGAGGTAGACGAAGGCAAGCTGGACAGTTTTCCTGACACTCAAACGTCCCCTTTTTCCTCTTGACAAACCAACGCCACCTGCAAACTGAGATTACAGCCGGCTTAATAGCCCTCGGCAACGCAGCGCCTACGCTTTGGCCAAGCACGTACGCACGACTGACTACTGCATGCAAGCGCTCCACTCGGCCATGCGCACGACGCGCACAGCGCGCTACTCGCAACAGATTGCCAACAGCCCAGCTACTACAACCCATGCATACACACGCACACACGCGCGCGCGCCACGGGCACACACGCTGCCCATACACACACACGACACGCTGCAGCGTCCCACACGTCCCGTCCGTCCCGCGCGCCATCAACACACCCGACGAGTCCGACGGCACCAGTGTGTCCCGCCTGTCCCGCGCACACCCGAGACGCCCGACGAGTCCGACCACACACGCCGTGGCTTATTCCAACACACACCCCCTAAGCCTTGGCCTAGAGGAGTCCGTCGTCGTCGACGTTGGCGCCGGCCAAGAGAGCCTACTCCGCAGCTGCGGGCACTCGCGCTGGAAGTGCCCGTGCTCCCCGCACTTGTAGCAGCGCCTGCGCCGGTTGCCGCCGCTCCCCGACGCCACCCTGCGCCCGTCGTCGTCGTCCCGTGCTCCGCCTTGCTGCCGCTCCCGCGCCCGCCACTGAGCTGCCGTGAACAGGAGTTGTCCATCCGCCCGCTCGTCGTTGTCCTGCCGTCGACGCTGAACTCGCTTGTCGAACGCGCACAGCCGCCCGAGCGCTTCGTCGAACGCCATCGTCGTCACGTCGTGGAACTGCTCGATGTCGGCGACGACGGGGAAGAGCCGATCCGGCACCGTATCCAGCAGCTTCTTGACGAGCGCCGCGTCGCCCAGCGTCTCCCCGAGGTTGGCGTACATCGCCGCCATCGCCGCGAGCCTTCCGCCGTACACGTCGAGCTCCTCGCCGTCCGCCATCTTCAGGCAGTCAAATTTGCCGCGCAGCGTCGCCAGCCTCGCCGCATGGACCCGATCAGCGCCGACGAACCTCACCTTCAGGGAGTCCCATACCCCCCTGGCGGTGAGCTTCGTCGACACCTGCAGCAGCACATCCTCCGGCAATGTCCCGAGAAGCAACGTGCGCGCCATCTTGTCCTTTCGCGCGTTCACCGCCGCGTCGCCCGGCGCCACCGCCTCCCATACAGTGTGGACGTCGAGGATCGCCTGCGCCTTGATGGCCCAGACCGTGTAGTTGTCCGTGGTCAGCATCGGCATCGCCATCGTCGCCGATCCGCCCGTGCCGCCGCCATGTGGGACGAGCGCCATGGTCGCCGGTGATCACCCGAACTGAAGCTCTGATACCAATTGTTGTTGCCGCGCTAGATAACTCTCTGGTTCACTCACGGACGGAGGTAGACGAAGGCAAGCTGGACAGTTTTCCTGGCGCTCAAACGCCCCCTTTTTCCTCTTGACTAACCAACGCCAGCTGCAAACTGAGATTACAGCCGGCTTAATAGCCCTCGGCAACGCAGCGCCTACGCTTCGGCCAAGCACGTATGCACGACTGACTACTGCATGCAAGCGCTCCGCTCGGCCATGCGCACGACGCGCACAGCGCGCTACTCGCAACAGATTGCCAACAGCCCAGCTACTACAACCCATGCGTACACACGCACACAACGCACACACACCCGCGCGCCACGGGCACACACGCTACCCATACACACATACACACACACGCCACGCTGCCGCGTCCCACACGTCCCGTCCGTCCCGCGCGCCATGGACGAACCCGACGAGCCCGACGACACCAGTGTGTCCCGCCCGTCCCGCGCACACCCGAGGCGCCCGACGAGTCCGACAACACACGCCGTGGCTTATTCCAACACACACCCCCTAAGCCACGGCCTAGAGGACTCCGTCGTCGTCGACGTTGGCACCGGCCAAGAGAGCCTACTCCGCCGCCGGTCCTTTTCCGCAGCTGCGGGCACTCGCGCCAGAAGTGCCCGTGCTCCTCGCACTTCTAGCAGCGCCTGCGCCGGTTGCCGCCGCTCCCCGACGCCACGCTGCGCCCGTCGTCGTCGTCCCATGCTCCGCCTTGCTGCCGCTCCCACGCCCGCCACTGAGCTGCCGTGAACAGGAGTTGTCCATCCGCCCGCTCGTCGCTGTCCTGCCGTTGACGCCGAACTCGCTCGCCGAACGCGCACAGCCGCCCGAGCGCTTCGTCGAACGCCATCGTCGTCACGTTGTGGAACTGCTCGATGCTGGCGATGATGGGGAAGTGCCGATCCGGCACCGTATCCAGTAGCTTCTTGACGAGCGCTGCGTCGCCCAGCGTCTCCCCGAGGTTGGCGTACCTCGCCGCCATCGCCGCGAGCCTCCCGCCGTACACGTCGAGCTCCTTGTCGTCCGCCATCTTCAAGCAGTCAAATTCGCCGCGCAGCGTCGCCAGCCTCGCCGCACGGACCCGATCGGCACCGACGAACCTCACCTTCAGGGAGTCCCATACCCCCCTGGCGGTGAGCTTCGTCGACACCTGCAGCAGCACATCCTCCGACAATGTCCCGAGAAGCAACGCGCGCGCCATCTTGCCCTTTCACGCGTTCACCGCCGCGTCGCCCGGCGCCACCGCCTCCCATACGGTGTGGATGTCGAGGATCGCCTGCGCCTTGATAGCCCAGACCGTGTAGTTGTCCGCGGTCAGCATCGGCATCGCCATCGTCGCCGATCTGCCCGCGCCGCCGCCATGTGGGACGAGCGCCATGGTCGCCGGTGATCGCCCGAACTGAAGCTCTGATACCAATTGTTGTTGCCGCGCTAGATAACTCTCTGGTTCACTCACGGATGGAGGTAGACGAAGGCAAGCTGGACAGTTTTCCTGGCGCTCAAACGCCCCCTTTTTCCTCTTAACTAACTAATGCCACTTGCAAACTGAGATTACAGCCGGCTTAATAGCCCTCGGCAACGCAGCGCCTACGCTTCGGCCAAGCACGTACGCACGACTGACTACTGCATGCAAGCGCTCTGCTCGGCCATGCGCACGACACGCACAGCGCGCTACTCGCAACAGATTGCCAACAGCCCAGCTACTACAACCCATGCATACACACGCACACAACGCACACACACACGCGCGCCACGGGCACACACGCTGCCCATACACACATACACACACACACCACGCTGCAGCGTCCCACACGTCCCGTCCGTCCCGCGCGCCATCGACGAACCCGACGAGCCCGATGACACCAGTGTGTCCCGCCCGTCCCGCACACCCGAGGCGCCCGACGAGTCCGACCACACACGCCGTGGCTTATTCCAACACACACCCCCTAAGCCACGGCCTAGAGGACTCCGTCGTCGTCGACGTTGGCGCTGGCCAAGAGAGCCTACTCCGCCGCCGGTCCTTTTCCGCAGCTGCGGGCACTCGCGCCAGAAGTGCCCGTGCTCCTCGCACTTGTAGCAGCGCTTATGCCGGTTGCCGCCGCTCCCCGACGCCACGCTGCGCCCATCGTCGTTGTCCCGTGCTCCGCCTTGCTGCCGCTCCCGCGCCCGCCACTGAGCTGCCGTGAACAGGAGTTGTCCATCCGCCTGCTCGCCGCTGTCCTGCCGTTGACGCCGAACTCGCTCGTCGAACGCGCACAGCCGCCCGAGTGCTTCGTCGAACGCCATCGTCGTCACGTTGTGGAACTGCTCGATGATGGCGATGACGGGGAAGAGCCGATCCGGCACCGTATCCAGTAGCTTCTTGACGAGCGTTGCGTCGCCCAACGTCTCCCCGAGGTTGGCGTACCTCGCCGCCATCGCCGCGAGCCTCCCACCGTACACGTCGAGCTCCTTGTCGTCCGCCATCTTTAGGCAGTCAAATTCGCCGCGCAGCGTCGCCAGCCTCGCCGCACGGACCCGATCGGCGCCGACGAACCTCACCTTCAGGGAGTCCCATACCTTCCTGGCAGTGAGCTTCGTCGACACCTGCAGCAGCACATCCTCCGACAATGTCTCGAGAAGCAACGCGCGCGCCATCTTGTCCTTTCGCGCGTTCACCACCGCGTCGCTCGGTGCTACCGCCTCCCATACGGTGTGGACGTCGAGGATCGCCTGCGCCTTGATGGCCCAGACCGTGTAGTTGTCTGTGGTCAGCATCGGCATCGCCATCGTCGCCGATCCGCCCGCACCCCGCCATGTGGGACGAGCGCCATGATCGTCGGTGATCGCCCGAACTAAAGCTCTGATACCAATTATTGTTGCCGCGCTAGATAACTCTCTGGTTCACTCACGGACGGAGGTAGACGAAGGCAAGCTGGACAGTTTTCCTGGCGCTCAAACGCCCCGCTTTTCCTCTTGACTAACCAACGCCACCTGCAAACTAAGATTACAGCCGGCTTAATAGCCCTCGGCAACGGAGCGCCTACGCTTCGGCAAAGCACGTACGCACAACTGACTACGGAGAATGTGATGGTTGAATATGCCTCAACCGACATGTTTGGAGACTATGAATAGTCTTTCAATCTCCTGAGTTGTCAATATTATTAATGTCCATTTACGATGTTATAACAACAACATAAGTATTGTTGGCATCATATATTGTATATCACAATATATTGTATCAGCACTTTGATATAAATTCATTTGTATGTATTCTATATATACCCGACAGTGATTTTCTTGAGAATTATAGATTTCTACGGGAGTCAATCCGATGAAAAATGATATGTGCCTTGTGGGCATATGCACCACAAACTCTATACTCGGGGAAGTCCAATGTTTCCACTCTCATTGAGAGAAAGGAGATATTTTAAAATCGCTAGATGGGATGAGGTATTTGTTGGCTCAACTCGAGTCATATTTACTATCCCTGTGGGTACTCGAGCAACGTCAGGATGCTTCATTGCTTCCCAAGTTTAACTCGTACCCTACTAAGCTATAGAGATATTCGTCAACATGGTTTACATAGCGAAACTTATGCTGACAAGAAATAGAAATACATTCTCTTTACCATATGCAACGGATATGGCGAGCACATTTTCTATGTATCATCTGGATTGTACTACACATACAACTCAACCCGTAGCACGGGTTGCGTACGAGATAGTTTTCCGGAGTGCCTTGTACATGACAAACTTGGCATACTCGCCTTGGTCATCAAGACATTGGCTTGAAACCGAAACTATCAGCAATTCCAATAGTTTATGATCGTTATGATGCTAAATTCTAACAACATTTGGATTTTATGTGCACTACAAGTGACATAGGCAAGCTAATTTTAAGGCTCGTACACCTTAAAGTCTACGTCGAACCACTCAGACTCCTTGAATGCATCAAGTTGAGGTAAGTGGCTCTTCCCATCCATTGACTAGACTATTCAGGTATTCCATGGTTCTAAAAGACATATCTACATGATGGTCTTAAGTGTGAGCTTTATTCACATGAAACCATTGGCTCATTATCCTGACATCGATTTCAAGCAAATCGAATGGATAACATTGCAGCATTCTCCTTGAATGCCTTCTCTATGGCCCTTGGATTGAAGTTTAGCAATTTGTCCTAATGTCTAGACTCCAAATGGTTTGGTAGAATCCTATCCAAAGAATTAAGCTCATTACAATATCTTTACTTTCGGATTGCAATTTACCAACTTTACGTTGGAGTCATGTAGTTTTTCAACAGAACTGCTTAATATTATTCCCCTCTATCTTTGATATGTGTATATCTACCAAGTATTTCCTATCTACGGTAATTCGGTTGCATACCTATATCACCACCTGGCATACATCATTGGCCCCTCAACATATAGTTGGGATCTATGTGAGGAATAACTGTATTTCTGTCAATACCTCAAGCCCCTCGCATGGGGAGTTATTTAAGGCCAGTATGCTGATTTGTTGAGGAACATTTCCAGGCATTAGGGGGAGATTTCAAGTACCATAAAGAATGCCATGAAATTAGTGGAATGTTCAACACATTTCTGCCTCAAATCCACGTACTCAAAGATCTGAACCATGCGTTCAGAAGATTTGCAACACATTGCAAATAATCCGCCAGATCCATTTACTGGATATAAAGGTGTCACACAATCCTGCAAAAGTTCGCCTGAATGAGTGGAGGTACCAACAAAATCCACTCCACTCCTCGTTCAAAGCAACAGGGGGAGATGTATGGCAGAAGTACATCAGGATTCAGCTTCTCGCAAGCAAGGATATCAAGGCCCGAGAATCAGTAAATGCAAGTCAACTTCACGTTGGCAGACACCTAATGGGTAGTATACACCCAGTGGACGGGAAACCTCCACCAACCCAGGTCATAGTGCACACAATGACCGGGATATCGGAATACCCGACTCAATCGCATTGGGAAATCGCGAGAAGTCACTACGGGTAACGATATTTTCATCAAGTATATATTGATATATATATTATGGAGAATCATATAACCGGAAGTCTACAATTGTCGACATACATTTCTCAAATAGATTGCAAAACCTTACAAATGATTCAGATCCAAAGACCATGGCCATGGCAAAGTGTGATCAACACTCGGACTGAACTCAAGCAAAGGGTATAATCTAGGTAGAAATGATCTTGCTCAATAATGGGAAGGTATTCATAAGCAATACCTACACCAGTTTTCTTCTGGAAACAGAATTGAGAACAACGAGGTGGTGAAACAAAGAGCAAGTATTGTAGCACAAGGGTTCACGCAGATACCCAACTATTCTCCAAAGGTGGAATCTCATTCCGATAACTTATATCATTGGCAGTTCAAAATCATCTATCTCTGCAGTTGATAGATGTAGCGATCACATATCCATGTGGATCACTAGATTCAGACATATATGATTGATTTCCGATGGAATCTCAATTCTGAATCGAAATACAAAATGCAACATACATTGTGTAAAATCGGTAATCCACCATACTGCTTATTGTTGTCGGTACATATGGTACAACCGACATAGTGAGATCCTTATACACAAGGATTACTCCTACAATGATGATTATCCATGTGTTGTGTGTCTGCAATGACGACACATGTAATCATCTGAGTGACGGACTTTAAAATGAAGGATTTGGTAAACCAAAATACCGCTCGTTACTACAACTTGAGCACCTACATTCATGCATTATGGTATACTATGTTGTCTATATCCAAAATATATTGGAGAAATTCATTGTGGACAAATCTTATCTATCCATAACTCTCATGGTAGTTCATTCTCTAGACGTAGAGAAAGATCTATTAGACCAAGAGATGATGGAAATGAGATATTAGGACTCAACGTTCCATAATGCCATTGGATCCACCAAAGACAATTGGTTGGTACTCAAGAATATCTTTCGATATCTCCAAGGCATGAAACATCTTGTCCTGGTTTTTCAGTTTCGGAGAAATCTGAACACCAATATCATTGTTTACATGGATCAGATCCCCACTATTAGATCATAGACAAATTTAGTGTTCCTACTTGGTGTGGTAGCCCTCTCATGAAGAGTCTTCAAATCAGACCTCATGGCTACATTCACCAACCATTATCTCAACAATAATGTTTCTTGTGTTGCCCGAATGCAAAACAGGTTACATAATAAGCAATATCACTATATTGCATATCTGGCAAGTCAAATCATGCGACTGATTTGTTCAGCGGGTCTCTACCAATTTCTATGTTTTGGTATGTGGTGGCTTCGAATTTTTGCCAGAATCAGGGGGAGTATCTTCCTGAATTGTTCCTGTTCAATGCATCATAGTATGCTCTTTTTCCCTTCATGAGTTTACTTTACAGGTTCTCATAAAGGTTTTTAATGAGGTAATATCAACATGAGATCATATGTCATACTTTCTGAGTTTTCCCCACCGGGGTTTTTAGGAAAGTATATACAACATATTTATTGTCCTCTAAACTCTATGGGTTTTCTCGTATTGAGTTAAAAGAGACAATAAATATGCTGCATCATTTTCTCCTTATTTTCCCACTGGGTTTGAAGGAGTTTTAGCAACATATGAAACACATATCTCCTCGTATTTTTTCCCACAGGGTTTTTGGAGGAGCTTCTCAAGATGATGATACTTACATTAACAAGCATGGATTAGGGGGAGTGTTAGGATTTAATTAGTCCTGTTAATCCCTACTTTTCCTAAAGGAGGCGGTTGCCTCGTGTCCCTTCGGAGACACCCCTTCGGGGGTTATATATATGTGTAACCCATCATCAATGAGAACAAGGATTCACTTTTACATATGTTACAAGGCTCTCTCGATTGTCTCTCGTTTCCCTTTCTAACAGGCACCAGTGTGTCCCGCCCGTCCCGCGCACACCCGAGACGCCCGACGAGTCCGACCACACACGCCGTGGCTTATTCCAACACACACCCGCTAAGCCACGGCCTAGAGGAGTTTGTCGTCGTCGACGTTGGTGCCGGCCAAGAGAGCCTACTCCGCCGCCGGTCCTTTTCCGCAGCTGCGGGCACTCGTGCCGGAAGTGCCCGTGCTCCCCGCACTTGTAGCAGCGCCTGCGCCGGTTGCCGCCGGTCCCCGAGGCCATGCTGCGCCTGTCGTCATCGTCCCGTGCTCCGCCTTGCTGCCGCTCCCGCGCCCGCCACTGAGCTGTCGTGAACAGGAGTTGTACATCCGCCCGCTCGCCGCTGTCCTGCCGTCGACGCCGAACTCGCTCGTCGAACACGCACAGCCGCCCGAGCGCTTCGTCGAACGCCATTGTCGTCACGTCGTGGAACTGCTCGATGCCGGCGACGACTGGGAAGAGCTGATCCGGCACCGTATCCAGCAACTTCTTAACGAGCGCCGTGTCGCCCAGCGTCTCCCCGATGTTGGCGTACCTCGCCGCCATCGCCGCGAGCCTTCCGCCGTACACGTCGAGCTCCTCACCGTCCGCCATCTTTAGGCAGTCAAATTTGCCGCGCAGCGTCGCCAGCCTCGCCGCACGGACCCGATCGGCGCCGACGAACCTCACCTTCAGGGAGTCCCATACCCCCCTGGCGGTGAGCTTCGTCGACACCTGCAGCAGCACATCCTCCGGCAATGTCCCGAGAAGCAACGCGCGAGCCATCTTGTCCTTTCACGCGTTCACCGCCGCGTCGACCGGCGCCACCGCCTCCCATACGGTGTGGATGTCGAGGATCGCCTGCACCTTGATGGCCCAAATCGTGTAGTTGTCCGCGGTCAGCATCGGCATCGCCATCGTCGCCGATCCGCCCGCGCCGCCGCCATGTGGGACGAGCGCCATGGTTGCCAGTGATCGCCTGAACTGAAGCTCTGATACTAATTGTTGTTGTCGCGCTAGATAACTCTCTGGTTCACTCATGGACGGAGGTATACAAAGGCAAGCTGGACAGTTTTCCTGGCGCTCAAACGCCCCCTTTTTCCTCTTGACTAACCAACGCCACCTGCAAACTAAGATTACATCCGGCTTAATAGCCCTCGGCAACGCAGCGCCTACGCTTCGGCCAAGCATGTAAGCACGACTGACTACTGCATGCTAGTGCTCCGCTCGGCCATGCGCACGACGCGCACAACGCGCTACTCGCAACAGATTGCCAACAACCCAGCTACTACAACCCATGCGTACACACGAACACAACGCACACACACGCGCGCGCCACGGGCACACACACTGCCCATACACACATACACACACACGCCACGCTGCAGCGTCCCACACGTCCCGTCCGTCCTGCGCGCCATCGACGAACCCGACGAGCCCGACGACACCAGTGTGTCCCGCCCGTCCCGCGCACACCCGAGGCGCCCGACGAGTCCGACCACACACGCCGTGGCTTATTCCAACACACACCCCCTAAGCCACGGCCTAGAGGACTCCGTTGTCGTCGACGTTGGCGCCGGCCAAGAGAGCCTACTCCGCCGCCGGTCCTTTTCCGCAGCTGCGGGCACTCGCGCCAGAAGTGCCCGTGCTCCTCGCACTTGTAGCAGCGCGTGCGCCGGTTGCTGCCGCTCCCCGAGGCCACACTGCGCCCGTCGTCGTCGTCCCGTGCTCCGCCTTGCTGCCGCTCCCGCGCCCGCCATTGAGCTGCCGTGAACAGGAGTTGTCCATCCGCCCGCTCGCCGCTGTCCAGCCGTTGACGCCGAACTCGCTCGTCGAACGCGCACAGCCGCCCGAGCGCTTCACGGAACGCCATCGTCGTCACGTTATGGAACTGCTCGATGCTGGCAACGACGGGGAAGAGCCGATCCGGCACCGTATCTAGTAGCTTCTTGACGAGCGCTGCATCGCATAGCGTCTCCCCGAGGTTGGCGTACCTTGCCGCCATCGCCGCGAGCCTCCCACCGTACACGTCGAGCTCCTCGCCGTCCGCCATCTTCAGGCAGTCAAATTCGCCGCGCAGCGTTGCCAGGCTCGCCGCACGGACCCGATCGGCGCCGACGAACCTCACCTTCAGGGAGTCCCATACCTCCCTGGCGGTCAGCTTCATCGACACCTGCAGCAGCACATCCTCCGACAATGCCCCGAGAGGCAACGCACGCGCCATCTTGTCCTTTCGCGCGTTCACCGCCGCGTCGCCCGGCGCCACCGCCTCCCATACGGTGTGGATGTCGAGGATCGCCTGCGCCTTGATGGCCCAGACCGTGTAGTTGTCCGCGGTCAGCATCGGCATCGCCATCGTCGCTGATCTGCCCACGCCACCACCATGTGGGACGAGCGCCATGGTCGCCGGTGATCGTCTGAACTGAAGCTCTGATACCAATTGTTGTTGCCGCGCTAGATAACTCTCTGGTTCACTCACGGACGAAGGTAGACAAAGGCAAGGTGGACAGTTTTCCCGGCGCTCAAACGCCCCCTTTTTCCTCTTGACTAACCAACGCCACCTGCAAACTGAGATTACAGCTGGCTTAATAGCCCTCGGCAATGCAGCGCCTACGCTTCGGCCAAGCACGTACGCACGACTGACTACTGCATGCAAGCGCTCCGCTCGGCCATACGCACGACGCGCACAGCGCGCTACTCGCAACAGATTGCCAACAGCCCAGCTACTATAAGCCATGCGTACACACGCACACAACGCACTTACACACGCGCGCCACAGGCACACACGCTGCCCATACACACAGACACACACACGCCATGCTGCAGCGTCCCACACGTCCCGTCCGTCCCGCGCGCCATCGACACGCCCGACGAACCCGACGAGCCCGACGGCACCAGTTTGTCCCGCCCGTCCCGCGCACACCCGAGGCGCCCGACGAGTCCGACCACACACGCCGTGGCTTATTCCAACACACACCCCCTGAGCCACGGCCTAGAGGAGTCCGTCGTCGTCGACGTTGGCACCGGCCAAGAGAGCCTACTCCGCCGCCGGTCCTTTCCACAGCTGCGGGCACTCGCGCCGGAAGTGCCCGTGCTCCCCGCACTTGTAGCAGCGCCTGTGCCGGTTGCCGCTGATCCCCGACGCCATGCTGCGCCCGTCGTCGTCGTCCCATGCTCCGCCTTGCTGTCGCTCCCGCGCCCGCCACTGAGCTGCCGTGAACAGGAGTTGTCCACCCATTTGCTCGCCGTTGTCCTGCCATCGACGCCCAACTCGCTCGTCGAACGCACACAGCCGCCCGAGCGCTTCATCGAACGCTATCATCGTCACGTCGTGGAACTGCTCGATGCTGGCGACGATGGGGAAGAGCCGATCCGGCACCGTATCCAGCAGCTTCTTGACGAGCGCCGCGTTGCCCAGCGTCTCCCCGAGGTTGGCGTACCTCGCCGCCATAGCCGCGAGCCTCCCGCCGTACACTTCGAGCTCCTCGCCGTCCGCCATCTTAAAGGCAGTCAAGTTCGCCGCGCAGCGTCGCCAGCCTCGCCGCACGGACCCGATCGGTGCCGACGAACCTCACCTTCAGGGAGTCCCATACCTCCCTAGCGGTGAGCTTCGTCGACACCTGCAGCAGCACATCCTCCGACAATGTCCCGAGAAGCAACGCGCGCGCCATCTTGTCCTTTCGCGTGTTCACCACCGCGTCGCCCGGCGCCACTGCCTCCCATACGGTGTGGACGTCGAGGATCGCCTGCGCCTTGATGGCCCAAACCGTGTAATTGTCCACGGTCAGCATCGGCATCGCCATCATCGTCGATCCGCCAGCGCCGCCACCATGTGGAACGAGCGCCATGGTCGCCGGTGATCGCCCGAATTGAAGCTCTGATACCAATTGTTGTTGTCGCGCTAGATAACTCTCTGGTTCACTCACGGATGGAGGTAGACGAAGGCAAGCTGGATAGTTTTCCTGACGCTCAAACGTCCCCTTTTTCCTCTTGACTAACCAACGCCACCTGCAAACTGAGATTACAGCCGGCTTAATAGCCCTCGGCAACGTAGCGCCTACGCTTCGGCCAAGCACGTACGCACGACTGACTACTGCATGCATGCGCTCCACTCGGCCATGCGCACGACGCGCACAGCGCGCTACTCGCAACAGATTGCCAACAGCCCAGCTACTACAAGCCATGCATACACACGCACACAACGCACACACACACGCGCGCCATGGGCACACACGCTGCCCATACACACATACACACACACGCCATGCTGCAGCGTCCCACACGTCCCGTTCGTCCTACGCGCCATCAACACACCCAATGAGCCCGACGGCACCAGTGTGTCCCGCCTGTCCCGCGCACACCCGAGACGCCTGACGAGTCCGACCACACACGCCGTGGCTTATTCCAACACACACCCCCTAAGCCACGGCCTAGAGGAGTCCGTCATCATCGACGTTGGCGCCGGCCAAGAGAGCCTACTACGCAGCTGCGGGCACTTGCGCCGGAAGTGCCCGTGCTCCCCGCACTTGTAGCAGCGCCTGCGCCGGTTGCCGCCGCTCCCCGATGCCACGCTGCGCCCGTCGTCGTCATCCCATGCTCCGCCTTGCTGCCGCTCCAGCGCCCGCCACTGAGCTGCCAAGAACAGGAGTTGTCCATCCGCCCGCTCGCCGCTGTCCAGCCGTCGATGCCGAACTCGCTCGTCGAACGCGCACAGCCGCCCGAGCACTTCTTCGAATGCCATCGTCGTCACGTCGTGGAACTGCTCGATGCCGGCGACGACGGGGAAGAGCCGATCCGGCACCGTATCCAGCAGCTTCTTGACGAGCGCTGCGTCGCCCAGCGTCTCCCCGAGGTTGGCGTACATCGCCGCCATCGCCGCGAGCCTTCCGCCATACACGTCAAGCTCCTCGCCGTCCGCCATCTTCAGGCAGTCAAATTTGCCGCACTGCGTCGCCAGCCTCGTCGCATGGACCCGATCGGCGCCGACGAACCTCACCTTCAGGGAGTCCCATACCCCCCTGGCGGTGAGCTTCGTCGACACCTGCAGCAGCACATCCTTCGGCAATGTCCCGAGAAGCAACGTGCGCGCCATCTTGTCCTTTCGCGCGTTCACCGCCGCGTCGCCCGGCGCCACCACCTCCCATACGGTGTGGACATCGAGGATCGCCTGCGCTTTGATGGCCCAGACCGTGTAGTTGTCCGCGGTCAGCATCGGCATCGCCATCGTCGCCGATCCGCCCGCGCCGCCGCCATGTGGGACGAGCGCCATGGTCGCCAGTGATCGCCCGAACTGAAGCTCTGATACCAATTGTTGTTGCCGCACTAGATAACTCTCTGGTTCACTCATGGACGGAGGTAGGCGAAGGCATGCTGGACAGTTTCCCTGGCGCTCAAACGCCCCCTTTTTCCTCTTGACTAACCAACGCCACCTACTAACTGAGATTACAGCCGGCTTAATAGCCCTCAGCAACGCAGCGCCTACGCTTCGGCCAAGCACGTACGCACGACTGACTACTGCATGCAAGCGCTCCGCTCGGCCATGCGCACGACGCGCACAGCGCGCTACTCGCAACAGATTGCCAACAGCCCAGCTACTACAACCCATGCGTACACACGCACACAACACACACACACACACACGCCACGGGCACACACGCTGCCCATACACACATACACACACACGCCACGCTGCAGCGTCCCACACGTCTCGTCCGTCCCGCGCGCCATCGACGAACCCGACGAGCCCGACGACACCAGTGTGTCCCGCCCGTCCCGCGCACACCCGAGGCGCCCGACGAGTCCTACAACACACGTCGTGGCTTATTCCAACACACACCCCCTAAGCCACGGCCTAGTGGACTCCGTCGTCGTCGATGTTGGCGCCGGCCAACAGAGCCTACTCCGCCGCCGGTCCTTTTCCGCAGCTGCGGGAACTCGCGCCAGAAGTGCCCGTGCTCCTCGCACTTGTAGCAGCGCCTGCGCCGGTTGCCGCCGCTCCCCGACGCCATGCTGCGCCCGTCGTCGTCGTCCCGTGCTCCACCTTGCTGTCGCTCCCGCGCCCGCCACTGAGCTGCCGTGAACAGGAGTTGTCCATCCGCCCGCTCGCTGCTGTCCTGCCGTTGATGCCGAACTCGCTCGTCGAACGCGCACAGCCGCCCGAGCGCTTCGTCGAACACCATCGTCGTCACGTTGTGGAACTGCTCGATGCTGGCGACGACGGGGAAGAGCCGATCCGGCACCGTATCCAGTAGCTTCTTGACGAGCGCTGCGTCGCCCAGCGTCTCCCCGAGGTTGGCGTACCTCGCCGCCATCGCCGCGAGCCTCCCGCCGTACACGTCGAGCTCCTTGTCGTCCGCCATCTTCAGGCAGTCAAATTCACTGCGCAACGTCGCCAGCCTCGCCGCACGGACCCGATCAGCGCCGACGAACCTCACCTTCAGGGAGTCCTATAGCTCCCTTGCGGTGAGCTTCGTCGACACCTGCAGCAGCACATCCTTCGATAATGTCTCGAGAAGCAACGCGCGCGCCAGCTTGTCCTTTCGCACGTTCACCACCGCGTCGCCCGGTGCCACCGCCACCCATACGGTGTGGACGTCGAGGATCGCCTGCGCCTTGATGGCCCAGACCGTGTAGTTGTCCGCGGTCAGCATCGGCATCGCCATCGTCACCAATCCGCCCGCGCCACCGCCATGTGGGACGAGCACCATGGTCGCCGGTGATCGCCCGAACTGAAGCTCCGATACCAATTGTTGTTGCCGCGCTTGATAACTCTCTGGTTCACTCACGGACGGAGGTAGACGAAGGCAAGCTGGACAGTTTTCCTGGCGCTCAAACGCCCCCTTTTTCCTCTTGACTAACGAACGCCACCTGCAAACTGAGATTACAGCCGGCTTAATAGCCCTCGGCAACACAGCGCATACGCTTCGGCCAAGCACGTACGCACGACTGACTACGGAGAGTGTGATGGTTGAATATGCCTCAACCGACATGTTTGGAGACTATGAATAGTCTTTCAATCTCCTGAGTTGTCAATATTATTAATGTCCATTTACGATGTTATAACAACAACATAAGTATTGTTGTCATCATATATTGTATATCACAATATATTGTATCAGCACTTTGATATAAATTCATTTGTATGTATTCTATATATACCCGACAGTGATTTTCTTGAGAATTATAGATTTCTACGGGAGTCAATCCGATGAAAAATGATATGTGCCTTGTGGGCATATGCACCACAAACTCTATACTCGGGGAAGTCCAATGTTTCCACTCTCATTGAGAGAAAGGAGATATTTTAAAATCGCTAGATGCGATGAGGTATTTGTTGGCTCAACTCGAGTCATATTTACTATCCCTGTGGGTACTCGAGCAACGTCAGGATGCTTCATTGCTTCCCAAGTTTAACTCGTACCCTACTAAGCTATAGAGATATTCATCAACATGGTTTCCATAGCGAAACTTATGCTGACAAGAAAGAGAAATACATTCTCTTTACCATATGCAACGGATATGGCAAGCGCATTTTCTATGTATCATCTGGATTGTACTACACATACAACTCAACCCGTAGCACAGCTTGCGTACGAGATAGTTTTCCAGAGTGTCTTGTACATGACAAACTTGGCATACTCGCCTTGGTCATCAAGACATTGGGTTGAAACTGAAACTATCAGCAATTCCAATAGTTTATGATTGTTATGATGCTAAATTCTAACAACATTTGGATTTTATGTGCACTACAGGTGACACAGGCAAGCTAATTTTAATTCTCGTACACCTTAAAGTCTACGCCGAACCACTCAGATTCCTTGAATGCATCAAGTTGAGGTAAGTGGCTCTTCCCATCCATTGACTAGACTATTCAGGTATTCCATGATTCTAAAAGACATATCTACATGATGGTCTAAAGTGTGAGATTTATTCACACGAAACCATTGGCTCATTATCCTGACATCAATTTCAAGCAAATCGAATGGATAACATTGCAAGATTCTCCTTGAGTGCCTTCTCTATGGCCCTTGGATTGAAGTTTAGCAATTTGTCCTAATGTCTAGACTCCAAATGGTTTGGTAGAATCCTATCCAAAGAGTTAAGCTCATTACATTATCTTAACTTTCGGATTGCAATTTACCAACTTTACGTTGGAGTCATGTAGTTTTTCACGCTCATGACAGAACTGCTTAATATTATTCCCCTCTATCTTTGATATGTGGATATCTACCAAGTATTTCCTATCTGCGGTAATTCGGTTGCATACCGATATCACCACCTGGCATACATCATTGGCCCCTCAACATATAGTTGGGATCTATGTGAGGAATAACTATATTTCCGTCAATACCTCAAGCCCCTCGCATGAGGAGTTATTTAAGGCCAGTATGCTGATTTGTTGAGGAACATTTCTAGGCATTAGGGGGAGATTTCAAGTACCATAAAGAATGCCAGGAAATTAGTGGAATGTTCAACACATTTCTGCCTCAAATCCACGTACTCAAAGATCTGAACCATGCGTTCAGAAGATTTGCAACACATTGCAAATAATCTGCCAGATCCATTTACTAGATATAAAGGTGTCACACAATCCTGCAAAAGTCCGCCTGAAAGAGTGGAGGTACCAACAAAATCCACTCCACTCCTCGTTCAAAGCAACAGGGGGAGATGTATGGCAGAAGTACATCAGGATTCAGCTTCTCGCAAGCAAGGATATCAAGGCTTGAGAATCAGTAAATGCAAGTCAACTTCACGTTGGCAGACACCTAATGGGTAGTATACACCCAGTGGACAGGAAACCTCCACCAACCCAGGTCATAGTGCACACAATGACCGGGATATCGGAATACCCGACTCAATCGCATTGGGAAATCGCGAGAAGTCACTACGGGTAACGATATTTTCATCAACTATATATTGATATATATATTATGGAGAATCATATAACCGGAAGTCTACAATTGTCGACATACATTTCTCAACTAGATTGCAAAACCTTACAAATGATTCAGATCCAAAGACCATGGCCATGGCAAAGTGTGATCAACACTCGGATTGAACTCAAGCAAAGGGTATAATCTAGGTAGAAATGATCTTGCTCAATAATGGGAAGGTATTCATAAGCAATACCTACACCAGTTTTCTTCTGGAAACAGAATTGAGAACAACGAGGTGGTGAAACAAAGAGCAAGTATTGTAGCACAAGGGTTCATGCAGATACCCAACTATTCTCCAAAGGTGGAATCTCATTCCGATAACTTATATCATTGGCAGTTCAAAATCATCTATCTCTGCAGTTGATAGATGTAGCGATCACATATCCATGTGGATCACTAGATTCAGACATATATGATTGATTTCCGATGGAATCTCAATTCTGAATCGAAATACAAAATGCAACATACATTGTGTAAAATCGGTAAGCCACCATACTACTTATTATTGTCGGTACATATCACTAGTAGAAAAGGGGGCAATGGTCCAGGCCGGTGCAGCCCATTAGTCCCGGTTCAATCCAGAACCGGGACCAATGGGCGCATTGGACCCGGTTCTTGAGCCCCGGGGGCCGGCCGGGCCACGTGGGCCATTGGTCCCGGTTCGTCTGGACCTTTTGGTCCCGGTTGGTGGGACGAATCGGGACCAATGTGCCTTGCTCCTGGCCCACCACCATTGGTCCCGGTTGGGGGAGTGAACCGGGACCAGAGGCTTCCCTTTAGTCCCGGTTCATGCCACGAACCGGGACCAAAGGCTTCCCTTTAGTCCCGGTTCATGCCACGAACCGGGACCAATTAATTGCATATATATACCCCGCGAGCAAAGCACTCTCACTGCTCTGTTTTTCGTGGCCGGCGAGGAGAGAGCTTTGTGTTGCTCTAGCTCACCTCCTATGCACACGAGGTGTTCGATGGAATGCCCGAGCCACACTACTTAAGCTTTCTCCTCTCCAAGCTCCACCTCCAAGCTCCATTTTTCTCAATATTTGTCTAGGTTTAGCGGTCCGTCACTTCCCGTCCCTGTCTTCACCACCGTCGATCGCCCGCGCCGATCTCGTCGCCGGCACCACCGTGGTGAGCCCCTTGTTCTTATCTTCTTTCTGAAAGGAAAAAAACTCTTACTTGTATGTTTATATAGATACTTGTATAATTTTATTACTTTTATTATTGCATCTTATATAGTGCGATGGTTTTGGTATCTGCCCCCGTCGGCCCTTGTCCTGTCTATGATTCAGATGTGGTATATATTATCTTTTCATAACTATTGGTTCATTTATTGTTTATGACAATTATGCCGACCAACGTGACATAGATTTTATTTATCTAGGAGGTTGTTGAACCGGAAATTCCAACCGACCCTATTATCGAGAGGTTAAATTTAGTTGAAGAAGAAAACAATTTGTTGAAGGAAAAAATTAGAAAAATTGAGGAGGATAAGATGATATTGGAGTTGCATGTTGTGGATGTCGTGGATGATCACAAGATCAAGATGGATGCAATGCGCTTGAAGATTAGAAAGATTAGAAAATATGCCATTCATACCGAGGCTTGGTATCATTATGTCGTTGGATCAGTTGTTACATTGGTTGCGATTATGATCGCATTTGTTTTCACATTGAAATGTTTTACATAGTTACAGTGTATGGTTTAATTAATTTAGATGCTCTGTAGAGCTTTATGTTGTTAGATGAGAACTATGTATGTACTTTGGTTTTAATGTGATGATGAACTTCTATTAATTTGGTCACTTAATTATATAATGCACGCAGATGAACCGGCAATGGATGTACGGTTCAAGACACACCTCCGAGTACATTAAGGGCGTGTATGATTTTCTCGAAGTGGCTGAGGCAAACAAGCAGAATGGTTGTATGTGTTGTCCATGCCCTGTATGTGGGAATACGAAGTCTTACTCTGACCGGAAAATCCTCCACACCCACCTGCTTTACAAGGGTTTCATGCCACACTATAATGTTTGGACGAGGCACGGAGAAATAGGGGTTATGATGGAAGATGGCGAAGAAGAAGAGTACGATGACAACTATGTGCCCCCTGAATACGGTGATGCTCCTGAAGATCAAGAGGAACCAGACGATGTGCACGATGATGCTGCAACGGGCGAAGCTGCTGAAGATTGAGAGGAACCAGACGATGTGCCCGATGATGATGATCTTCGCCGGGTCATTGTCGATGCAAGGACGCAATGCGAAAGTCAAAAGGAGAAGCTGAAGTTTGATCGCATGCTAGAGGACCACAAAAAAGGGTTGTACCCCAATTGCGAAGATGGCAACACAAAGCTGGGTACCGTACTGGAATTGCTGCAGTGGAAGGCGGAGAATGCTGTGCCTGACAAGGGATTTGAGAAGCTACTTAAAATATTGAAGAAGAAGCTTCCAAAGGATAACGAATTGCCCAACAGTACATACGCAGCAAAGAAGGTCGTATGCCCTCTAGGATTGGAGGTGCAGAAGATACATGCATGCCCTAATGACTGCATCCTCTACCGCGGTGCGTACAAGGATCTAAATGCATGCCCGGTATGCGGTGCATTACGGTATAAGATCAGACGAGATGACCCTGGTGATGTTGACGGCGAGCCCCCCAGGAAGAGGGTTCCTGCGAAGGTGATGTGGTATGCTCCTATAATACCACGGTTGAAACGTCTGTTCAGAAACGGAGAGCATGCCAAGTTGATGCGATGGCACAGTGAGGACCGTAAGAAAGACGGGAAGTTGAGAGCACCCGCTGACGGGTCGCAGTGGAGAAAAATCGAGAGAAAGTACTGGGATGAGTTTGCAAGCGAGCCAAGGAACGTATGGTTTGCTTTAAGCGCGGATGGCATTAATCCTTTCGGGGAGCAGAGCAGCAATCACAGCACCTGGCCCATCACTCTATGTATGTATAACCTTCCTCCTTGGATGTGCATGAAGCGGAAGTTCATTATGATGCCAGTTCTCATCCAAGGCCCTAAGCAACCCGGCAATGACATTGATGTGTACCTAAGGCCATTAGTTGAAGAACTTTTAGAGATGTGGAATGGAAATGGTGTACGTACGTGGGATGAGCACAAACAGGAGGAATTTAACCTAAAGGCGTTGCTGTTCGTGACCATCAATGATTGGCCCGGTCTCAGTAACCTTTCAGGACAGACAAACAAGGGATACCACACATGCACGCACTGTTTACTTGACACCGATAGTATATACCTGGCAAGCTGCAGGAAGAATGTGTACCTGGGCCATCGTCGATTTCTTCTGACCAACCATCAATGTCGAAAGAAAGGCAAGCATTTCAAAGGCGAGGCAGATCACCGGAAGAAGCCCGCCATGCGTACCGGTGATCACGTACTTGCTATGGTCAATGATTTACACGTAATCTTTGGAAAGGGTCCCGGCGGACTAGCTGTTCCGAGTGACGCTGGGGGACACGCACCCATGTGGAAGAAGAAATCTATATTTTGGGACCTACCCTACTAGAAAGACCTAGAGGTCCGCTCTTCGATCGACGTGATGCACGTGACGAAGAACCTTTGCGTGAACCTGCTAGGCTTCTTGGGCGTGTATGGGAAGACAAAAGATACAGTTGAGGCACGGGAGGACCTGCAACATTTGCACGAAAAAGACGACATGCCTCCAAAGCAGTATGAAGGTCCTGCCAGCTATGCTCTTACCAGAGAAGAGAAGGAAATCTTCTTTGAATGCATGCTTAGTATGAAGGTCCCGACTGGCTTCTCGTCGAATATAAAAGGAATAATAAATATGGCAGAGAAAAAGTTTCAGAACCTAAAGTCTCATGACTGCCATGTGATTATGACGCAACTGCTTCCGGTTGCATTGAGGGGGCTTCTACCGGAAAACGTCCGATTAGCCATTGTGAAGCTATGTGCATTCCTCAATGCAATATCTCAGAAGGTGATCGATCCAGAAATTATACCAAGGCTAAGGAGTGATGTGGGGCAATGTCTTGTCAGTTTCGAGCTGGTGTTCCCACCATCCTTCTTCAATATCATGACGCACGTCCTAGTTCATCTAGTTGACGAGATTGTCATTCTGGGCCCCGTATTTCTACACAATATGTACCCCTTTGAGAGGTTCATGGGAGTCCTAAAGAAATATGTCCGTAACCGCGCTAGGCCAGAAGGAAGCATCTCCATGGGCCATCAAACAGAGGATGTCATCGGGTTTTGTGTTGACTTCATTCCTGGCCTTAAGAAGATAGGTCTCCCTAAATCGCGGTATGAGGGGAGACTGACTGGAAAAGGCACGCTTGGAAGGGACTCAATAATATGCAGGGACGGATATTCTTGGTCTCAAGCACACTACACAGTTCTACAGAACTCTACCTTGGTGACCCCGGATGTCGATGAACACAAGAACAGTCTGCGCTCCAAACACCCGGAGCAGTGCGACGACTGGATTACATGTGAACACATCAGGACTTTCAGCAGTTGGTTGGAAGCACGTATCAGAGGTGACAACACTGTTTGTGATGAGCTGTACTTGTTATCCAGGGGACCATCTTTGACTGTATTGATTTGGAAAGGATACGAGATAAATGGGAATACATTTTACACGATTGACCAAGATCAAAAGAGCACCAACCAAAACAGCGGTGTCCGCTTTGATGCAACAACCGAGAGGGGAAATGACACATATTATGGTTACATAGTGGACATATGGGAACTTGACTACGGACATGATTTTAAGGTCCCTTTGTTTAAGTGCAAATGGGTCAATGTGTCAGGAGGCGGGGTACAGGTAGACCCACAGTACGGAATGACAACAGTGGATCTGAAAAATCTTGGGTACACTGGCGAACCGTTCGTCCTAGCCAATGATGTGGCACAGGTTATCTATGTGAAGGACATGTCTACCAGACCGAGAAAGAGAAAAGATAAGAAAGCGAATACATCATACGATGAGACAAAGCGCCACATAGTTCTTTCAGGAAAAAGGGACATCGTGGGAGTGGAGGACAAGACAGATATGTCTGAAGATTATGAAAAGTTTCATGAAATTCCTCCCTTTAAAGTCAAGGCTGACCCCAGCATCCTGATAAACGATGAAGATTATCCATGGTTACGGCGCAATAAGCAAATGACACAAGCGAAGAAAAAGTGAAGACTTTCTCCCGCAACTATTATGATGATACCATGCCAACTTTGTAACTGACGAGTATGATACCATTGTCCGTTTTGTACATGCACATGCTATGTGTGGGTCAATTTATGATACCATGCCAACTTTCAACTTTTTCAGAGTTCATTTGAAATGATTTAATGTCTTATGGTTCGGCCCTCGTAATAATTAAAAATAGCAACAATAAGTATTTTGTTGTAAGTAGAAACAAAATAAAATAAATAAAGCAAGAAAGAAAACAAAAAAACAAAAAAAGTGGAAAGTTTATAATTTTCCTAAAATTAAAAGCAAAAAGAAATAAAAAATAAAGCAAAAAACAAAAGAAAATAAATAATGCAGAAAACAAAACAAAAAAACAACAATAAGTATTTTGTTGTAAGTAGAAACAAAATAAAATAAATAAAGCAAGAAAGAAAACAAAAAAAAGTGGAAAGTTTATAATTTTCCTAAAACTAAAAGCAAAAAAGAAATAAAAAATAAAGCAAAAAACAAAAGAAAATAAATAATGCAGAAAACAAAACAAAAAAACAACAATAAGTATTTTGTTGTAAGTAGAAACAAAATAAAATAAATAAAGCAAGAAAGAAAACAAAAAACAAAAAAAGTGGAAAGTTTATAATTTTCCTAAAACTAAAAGCAAAAAGAATTAAAAAATAAAGCAAAAAACAAAAGAAAATAAATAATGGAGAAAACAAAACAAAAAACTGGAAAAAAATAAAAATAGCAACAATAAGTAAAGAAAACAAAAAAACAAAAAAATGCCCCCTACTGGGCCCCCACGGCCTGAATACGACTTGAATCCCTACTTTGGGCCAGGATTCAGGCCCGCAGTAGGCCCAGAAGGCCCATCAGGCAAAGCAGTAGCAAGTAGGCCCATAAGCCTGCAGTAGAGAGGAGTTCGAGAGGGGTGCGGCAGTGGAGCTTATAAACCACTACGCGCTCCTCTCAACTAGCGACGTGGGACTAAACTTTGGCCCCGATGCGGGCAACACAGGGGCCTTTGGTCCCGGTTGGTGGCACCAACCGGGACTAAAGGGGGGGCATTGGTCCCGGTTGCCACCAACCGGGACTACAAGCCGCAGCTTCCCGCCCTTTGGGCTGCCGAAAAGAGGCCTTTGGTCCCGGTTGGTGGCACCAACCGGGACTAAAGGTGGCATTAGTCCCGGTTGGTGCCACCAACCATGACCAATGCTCTTTGTATATAAGTAGCACTTCGCATTTTTGCAGAGTTCATCACCACCAGTTGCCCCCCGACGACGCCGAGCACATCGACGCCGCCAGGCTGCCCCGACGCCGCCCGCCGCCCCCGCCGTTGCCGTCACCCGCGCCCGTCGTCGTCGCCGGCCTCCCCGAGCCCGCGCCGTCCTTCCCGAGCCCGCGCCCGCCGTCGTCGCCGCCAGGCTGCCCCGTCGCCGTCGCTCGCCCTCGCGCGCCGCGCCCTGAGCCCCTGCTCCGTCGCCGTCGCCCGCCCCCGCGCGCCGCCACCGCTGTGAGCCGCTGCACCGCACCATCTCTGTTTTTTTTCATTTTTATTAGCTTAATTTTCTTGTTCAATGTATATATATATGTGTATGTATGTGGCTATATATATATGCGGCTCTTTTTTTTCATTTTTATTAGTTTAGTTTTTTTGTTCATATATATATATATAATGTATATGTGTATGTATGTGGCTATGTGTATGTAATGTTCAAAAATTGTTCAGAGCATGTTTTTGTTCATATATGTATTTATTGTTCATATGTGTATTAATGTTTTCATATATGCAAAAGATAGATTTTTAGAAAAGTTAGGTTTTTTTCTGTTCATAGATTTTTTTGGTGATATTAATTATTGTAGAATATGCAAATGTTTGTATATTCATATGAACAATGCATTAGGCAAAACCTTTGTTTTTTTTCGAAATTTTCTATTTGAACATTTTTTAAAACAAGCAATACTAAAAGAATGAGAGGAAAAAGGAAAATAAGAAGAGGAAGAAAGGAGAAAAAGAGGAGAGGAAGAATGAGAGGAAAAAGGAAAATACGAAGAGGAAAAAAGAAGAAAAAGAAGAGGAGAAGAAGAAAGGAATAGAGGAGAAAGAAGAAATTTTTTCTTCTTTCTCCTCTATTCCTTTCTTCTTCTCCTCTTTGTTTTCTTCTTTTTTTTCTTCTTCTTCTTCCTTCTTCCTTCTTTCTCTTTTCTTCCTTTTCCTTAATTATTTTCCTTTCTCGAGGGTGAAGAAGAAAAAGAAGAGGAAAAGAAGAAAGAAAGGAATAGAGGAGAAAGAAGAAACTTCAACACGAGCTAGGGGGTGGTACCGATACCCCCTCCCCGATAACATTATTTTCCCATGTATATGTATGTCGCGTCGTTGTCGATATAACCCCCTCTAGATAACTTCGACATGAGGGGCAGTCGATATATATATATACCCCCTCTTGACCGTGATAACTTATACAACTGCAGCACCCCCCTCGGCCCTCTCGCTCGACCAAAACTCTCAAGGACACCCAAACCCTAGTGAGAAAACGATGTTGGTCTCCTACCCCCTCCTGCCGCGCCCCTACCCGACAAATTAACTCTCTCGAGGCCACTAACATGATTCCTTATTCTGATTAGCTAGCTAGTTCTACGTTTGCCACTAATATATATATATATATATATATATATATGTGTGTGTGTGTGTGTGTGTGTGTGTGTGTGTGTGTGTGTGTGTGTGTCCATCTGTACCATGTTTGAATAATAATTGACATGTTGTAAATATTTGCAGAAACTATGGAGCACTCCCGAGACGAAGAAACAGAAGCGATGTTGGGGGACATAATCGTAAATGGATCAAGTGATGATGTTGCGTCATTTCTCCTCAACACCGTTGGTCAGCTAGATGAAGAAGATGGCTATGTTTATGATGGTGGCTTCGACCCATTAATGTCGGTACAAGAGGAGGACTATGTTCATGATGGCTCCGGTGACACAATGGAGGTACAAGACGAAGGAGACCGTGCTGACTGCTCCGGTGACTGAACCGAGTCCGGCCAGGTATATATATATTAGTTAAGCCCGTGCTGACTAGTTAATTGATGCATCCATTGTTTTGGTATATGTACACATATTAATTACTGTCGCCTTTCTTCCTTATAATTTCTAGCCCTCCGGATAGAGCACAACTTCGGTAAGGAGACGAGGCCCGAAGAAAAGGTTGAGCTTGGATGAAAAGTTTGAGATCATAGAAATCGCGCCCGACGGCGAACCGATTGAAGCCATCCGGACAAGGAAGGCATTTTCTGCTCAGTGCGGGGTTCTTGTTAGGGACAGGATCCCGATCAGCATCCAGCAATGGTATAAGCCTGCTAAGGATGAAGACGCTGAGGTGTCTTATGTCAATGATATGCAGAAAGAAGATCTTTGGACTGAGTTGAAGGCAAATTTCACCCTACCGCCAGAGGAGGATCCGGAGAAGCAAGTTAAAGAGCAATTAATCAAGTCTTGTGCTCTTAAGAAGATGGCAGGCCTAATGAGGAGGTGGAGGAAAGAGCTGAACCAGTTTGTCAAGGAAAAAAAGACACCAGAATTCATCGGCAAATATGAGAAGATCAAAGATCACTGGCCCGCATTTGTGGCCCACAAGACATCGAAAAAGAGTAAGAAGATGTCGGAGACAAACAAGAAAAATGCTGCGAAGAAGAAGCTTCACCATCGCACGGGGTCAGGTGGCTGCCTCAAAGCCCGGCCTAAGTGGTCCAAGGCTGAGCATGATCTGCTTGAAAAAGGGATCGAACCAGAGACAATGCGCTGGCCAGACCGTTGCCGGACTTGGTTCTTCGGGGCTGGCGGAACCTTGGACCCTATAACAGGGAAGTGTCAGTGGACGGACGAGCAACTGCAAACACCAGTCAAGAACCTTCGACACTATATCAATGCAGCGCAGCGAGGGACGTTCCTTCCAAACAGGGAGAAGGACGAGCTCATAATGGCCCTTGGGAATCCCGAGCACCCTGGACGGACACGAGGCACGCCAGGCTCCATTCCGTGGAAGGTTGGTTTTCCGGACGCAGGGGGTTACAAAACCCACGAGAGGAGGAAGAAACTGGAGCAGGACCAAATGCAGGCGCTGCTTGGAAGGGTAATGGGGCTAGAGGATCGAGAAGAGGAACGAGAAGCAGCAGATCGCAACAAATGACCTGCCGAAGCTTCCCCCGAAGCTACCTCACCATCTCAGCGGAGAAGCAGCGTGGCTTCCACCGAGCTGCTTCAGCCGGAGCATGTCTTGACGGCTCCTGCCAGCTATCCCGTGGATGGTATCACGGAGTCTCAAAATTGCCACATGATGGCGCGATATTTGAATTTCAAGGTCAAGGCGGCTGTTGGCCAAGTTTATCCTAGTGGACCCGACACAACTTATCACTGCCAGCCGATTCCAAAAGGATATGCTAACGTGATGGTGGATGAAATAACAGGGGGATTTGAGGACCTCGTGCTTGACCACCCTACCGGTGAAGGGGAGACTAGGCTGGGTTCTGCTCTGAAGACTCCATGCCTATGGAAGAAGGAGCTCATCAACCTTCTGAACTGGACGCCTCCGCCTTCTCCTCCTGCTCCGGCGGGTCAGGGCACTCCGCCTCCTCCACCGCCTCCTTCTCCGGCGAGTGACGATCAGGGCACGCGTGGTGGCACTCCGCCTCCTTCTCTGGCGCATGGCGGCACTCCGCCTCCTTCTCCGCCTGCGCCGGCGCTCCCGAGCAGCCAGCAGCATCCTCCTTCTCCGCCTCACCAGCAAGGGCGGAAGAGACCCGCTGCCGCCCCGGCTGCTCCGGCGCGTCGTACTCCTTCTCCTCCGCCTCGTAAGCAAGCACAAAAGAAGACAGACGCCGCAACCGCTCCGTCTGCTCCGGCGTCTAGCAGCACAACCAGAGGTGGGAGGCAATACAAATACGGTCCATCATCTCTCAATCCTCTAGAGAAGTTACCGTACGAGAGGTCCGAGGAGGAAAACGATACGATTGTGCAGGCCCACGTGAAGGAGTTCTTTGAAGTGGTGAAAGCAAAGAGACATCCACCTCCGGAGGAGAAGGTAGATCCGGTGAAAGCAAAGCGCACTATCGATGCCCTGAGGAAACCACCAAAGTCTCCGCCGAGAACCAACTATGAGCGCATTACTGAACAGACATATCTCCAAGCCCAGCGGTCGAGAACTACTGTCAGTGCTAAAAGGTCAAAAGAACGAGCAAAGGGGAAAAAAATTGCCCAGCTCGGCGAACAAGCACAACAATCGTGCCCCCCGCTCAATGTGTCTAATGCTCCGGGGACGGTGGCCGGTTATGGCAATCTTGATGATTACCTGCCTGACGATGCACTTCCTGATTTCTTGAAGGTGGACGGACACAGATACGAGTACGGGAAGCCTCTCGTCAAAGATGAAAAATCTCTGACAACAATGATGCGAAGATTCCATAATTGGTACATGGAAACCTGCAGAGAGTCGGATGGTAAGAATGCTTTGTATCTGCATATTAAAGAGGAGCACGATCTCGTTGCAAATGATCTGTTGACTGTTCCATTTGAGGAGTTCTTCGAGTTCTTCAATCAAAAGGCCCTCGATAAATTAATGGTCTTTTGCTACTGCCTATAAGTACTATTTCTGTCATTAAGTCTCTATATATAGCTCGGCTCTTTCATTGCATGCATGTATTTATAATTAATTATCCTCAATATATTATGCAGATTGAAGATCGTCAAGTGCAAAAAATAGGAAATTTATGATATTGGGTTCATTAACACAAATATCATAGATGTATTTCTGGTTGAAAAGAACGTCAAAGAGGCCGAGGACAAGTTGCTACGAGCGTTGATAAAAATCAAAACAAAGATACCATACTCTTTCCTTACAACGGCCCATGAGTGTTACTGTCGTGTGCATATTCGGTTTCCCTTATTACTCAAGCGAGGTTATAGTAATGTAATTGATGAGTTATGCATGTGTGCGCAGGTACCACTATATTCTTGTGGAGATTAAGCTTGAGCGTGGACTAGTAACCGTCTTAGACTCGAGATGAAAAGATCCCAAAACCTATGCGGACATGACTGAAATGCTCAGCAAGTAAGTTCAATCGATCATAATTATCGCACCATATCGGTAACTTTTTGTTCATTTCCTGATATCTCAAGTAATAATAATTATTTTCTTTGTCTTGCAGGGTTTGGAAACAGTTCACCGCAGAAGCTCCGGGACTGCCGAAGGAGCTGCGATATACATACCCGAAAGTAAGTACTACTGGCTAGCTAGTTGCGCGCATCTCCCGTTGATTCTATATAGCTATACTTTCATCAATGCCATTTATAATGCTTCATTATCAGTTTGATTGACCTCTATTTCTCGTAAAGTGCTTGTGGCAGGAGGAAGGGAATGATTTCTGTGGATACTACGTGTGCGAGTTCATCCACACCGCGACTTTGAAAAACAAGCGGGGCTACTCTCAAAGACAATATGAAGTGCGTAAGCAATAATATTCACAATTTCATTTTATTACACCATCATTTCTGTTGAGTTTCATTCATATATATGTATTAATTAACCCCTTCTTCAAATTAGACGTGGCAGATGCGGAATGAACTCCTAGAACCAGATCGCATGAAAGCAATTCAAGAGGAATTGGAGGGATTCTTTCTTGACCACGTCATCAGTAAAACCGGAGAATACCATGTGGAAATTGATTTCAAATGCTAGGGGTTTGTAATTAAGAGATCTTATACATATTGTATATGTATGTAGCCAGTAGCGTCGGATACATGATACGCAAACTTGTTGTTCGACCAACCTATCGGAGAAGGAGAGGTCGATCAATCACTTCTCTCGGTATGCATGACGAACTTCTGTACTGAATGGTTCTCTCGATCACTGATGTATATATAGGACGTAGCGTCCAAGCACGGACATAAGAGAGGACACTTCTCTCAATTAATTAGCTAGCTAACACAATATATGAAACACCTAATTAAATTAACCCCCCAAAACCCCCAACCCCCCTCCTTTCAAAAAAACACAAAAACCCCAGCAACTGGAATGCTGACGCGTGGATACATTTTGGTCCCGGTTGGTGCCACCAACCGGGACCAAAGGCCCCTTGACTGGGGTGGGCGCACAGAGCCACGTGGAGGCACATTGGTCCCGGTTCTGGATTGAACCGGGACTAATGGGTGGAGGTATTAGTAACGACCCATTAGTCCCGGTTCATGAACCGGGACTAAAGGCCCTTACGAACCGGGACTAATGGGTTGTTTTCTACTAGTGTATGGTACAACCGACGTAGTGAGATCCTTATACACAAGGATTACTCCTACAATGATGATTATCCATGTGTTGTGTGTCTGCAACGACGACACATGTAATCATCTGAGTGACGGACTTTAAAATGAAGGATTTGGTAAACCAAAATACCGCTCGTTACTACAACTTGAGCACCTTCATTCATGCATTATGGTATACTATGTTGTCTATATCCAAAATATATTGGAGAAATTCATTGTGGACAAATCTTATCTATCCATAACTCTCATGGTAGTTCATTCTCTAGACGTAGAGAAAGATCTATTAGACCAAGAGATGATGGAAATGAGATATTGGGACTCAACGTTCCATAATGCCATTGGATCCACCAAAGACAATTGGTTGGTACTCAAGAATATCTTTCGATATCTTCAAGGCATGAAACATCTTGTCTTGGTTTTTTAGTTTCGGAGAAATCTAAACACCAATATCATTGGTTACATGGATCAGATCCCCACTATCAGATCATAGACAAATTTAGTGTTCCTACTTAGTGTGGTAGCCTTCTCATGAAGAGTCTTCAAATCAGACCTCATGGCTACATTCACCAACCATTATCTCAATGATAATGTTTCTTGTGTTGCCCGGATGCAAACAGGTTACATAATAAGCAATATCACTATATTGCATATCTTGCAAGTCAAATCATGCGACTGATTTGTTCAGCGGGTCTCTACCAATTTCTATGTTTTGGTATGTGGCGGCTTCGAATTTTTGCAAGAATCAGGGGGGGTATCTTCCTGAATTGTTCATGTTCAATGCATCCTATTATGCTCTTTTTCCCTTCATGAGTTTACTTTACAGGTTCTCATAAAGGTTTTTTATGAGGTAATATCAACATGAGATCATATGTCATACTTTCTGAGTTTTCCCCATCGGGGTTTTTAGGAAAGTATATACGACATATTTATTGTCCTCTAAACTCTATGGGTTTTCTCGTATTGAGTTAAAAAGACAATAACCATTATATGCTGCATCATTTTCTCCTTATTTTCTCACTGGGTTTGAAGAAGTTTTAGCAACATATGAAACACATATCTCCTCATATTTTTTCCCACAAGGTTTTTGGAGGAGCTTCTCAAGATGATGATACTTACATTAATAAGCATGCATTAGGGGAAGTGTTAGGATTTAATTAGTACTGTTAATCCCTACTTTTCCTAAAGGAGGCGGTTGCCTCTTGTCCCTTCGGAGACACCCCTTCGGGGGTTATATATATGTGTAACCCATCATCAATGAGAACAAGGATTTACTTTTACATCTGTTACAAGGCTCTCTCGATTGTCTCTCGTTTCCCTTTCTAACACGTTATCAGCACGCTCCCGGCAGAGCGACTCCATCGGTGCGGCGTTCCCCGGCTACGGCATCGCTCGCTAGTTGGACGGCCTCAGCCCTCGGCTAGGCGTGGTGGCGCCCGCTACCTCGGCGGCCCTCAGCCCGGCGGAAGTGCTTCCAAGCGGCAGCCTCGCACCGTGCACTGCAACGACATGAATCTCTCGATCTTTAATTGACTCTTCAAGAGCGATTCCTTGCAGGAAATTAACCGGAGAATGAAGATCAAGGGCAATGGCATCCATCGATCCTCATTTCTTTTTACAGAACGTGAATCAAGAAGAGGTAAGATGCCTTACTTCATTACCATCGTCACTGGACTGGTGGTGGCGCTCGTCGCCATCTTGCATCCAGGACGCCATCGCTGGACATCAGCTTCGTCTGGCCCCGGCACGCGCTGGACAGGGAGACCGGAATCACCGGCTTCGCGTCCTGCGGTAACGAGGCGGCGCGGCCTAGGCGCGAAGCCGCCAACGGCCGCCTAACGCGCGACCGCGGCGACGCCTTCTCAGTGACGTATGCGGCTCCCAGCGCGGAGCACGCAGTGGCCCTTTGCCCGACGGTGCTCCTCTCGGCGTGCCGTGGCCATGGGCCCCGCCGTTGTGCTTGGCTTCACGCCCTCCCACTGTACAAGTCACAGATGGCAGGCTCGGCGCCCATGAGGACGGCCTCCAACCGCGTCGCGGCGCAGAAGACCGAGGCCGGCGACGCTCCCTGGCGAACGATGCAGCCCTCGGCTCGCATTCGCGCAGATCAGCGGCGCCAGAGGCAACGGCCCTCTACTGGCCCTCTGCAGCGTCGCCCTTCGGCACGCGTGTGGCGACGAAACCGACGGCCGGAACCCTCCTTCCGGCCAAGGAGGCGGCTGCTCCCTCTGGCGTGGCTCCCCGCGGTGGAGACGACGGCGGGCTCATAGTCGTGGCCGTGGCCGTGGCCGTCGAGCCAAAACGGTGACGAGGCGGTTACAGGATTTTTCTTGGTCGAAATCGCTCGGGAGGAAAGTGATAGAACCTTATCTCTTCGCTAGTTTTGCAATTTAGCCCTTGCGGCTTACCTATTTACGGAATAGCCCAAAACTTGTGTCTGTCATCATTTTGTGGCTAATTCCGGGATGTTTCGGGGCATTGCAGCTTGGTCCAACTACTTGCTATTTATTAGCACTGGTAATGTTTAGGCCATATACCGATCATCATTTAGCCCATTTTCTGTTGAGTTTAACATTCCAGAAAATATGTGGTTATTGTGTGGCATGTTCAATGTGTTTGCTTTTTAGCAATTCCCCATGTCCTATTAGTACAATGACATTGTTTTGCGATTGAGATTAAGTTTTCTCGCATAACATTTTTTGCGATTGAGAAAATTTCTTTTCCTCGCAAAATAATCTCATTGCGGTTGAGATCAATTTTCTCTCGCAAAATATTAATTCACCCAGCTGAATTATCTTGCAACTTGATACAGGATCATCTCATTTAATTTGAGATCTGTACAATTCAAGTTTTTCACTTGAACATCAAGTTTGCAACATCATTACTATTCATTATAATAGTGGTGTATTTCTGTTGAGTACGATGTATTCCGGAATGTATGTATCTCCATGTTCGCTACATGATGAGATTAATACGTCTATTTGCAATTGAGATTTTTAATTTCTTACAAATAAGAATGCAAAATTCAAAGTGATTTCTTCAAATTGATGTATTGGGATCACAAGGTAGTCATTTAGATCTACTACCTTCGCAGATTGTCAATGACTACTGCTAAAGCCTATATTTTGTCATTTTGACATTATAATTGCTTTACAAAGTGCTCTCCTACACATTTTACTAAGTCATGGCATAAGGCATTACGAGTGCGTATCTACTGATTCCATCAGATTATACTCTCTAGTGCTGTGAGATCTACTCCATTTTGGAGATTATCTTCAAGATGTCATATTTAGCTATTTGAGATTCACACTAATGGTTTCAAGATAACTTCTTGAAATACCCATTGATTTTGCTAAATTCATTACAACATCAACCATGATGGTCTTTAATTTACTGGTTGTAAATTAATTATCTCTGGTTTACCCATAGAGGTAACATATGGCTATAGAGTTTGTGGCATTCGTCCTCAATGGCCACCACTGCCCTATATGGGCCATGGACATCCTGATCGCTCTTGTGTCTCGTGGGATAATATGTGCAATCCTGGATTCACCTCTGGTCAGGATGACACCGCTAATAGAAAAATGGTGTCTTATAATCATAAGGCATTAGACCAGATCACAGCATCTGGTTATTCTGTATCAGCAATTCCTGGGATACAATGAACCTCAAGGGCAAAGGTTTGAATTTTACTTCAACCTTCAATCCGACATCACTAGCTATGACGGGGCCCTATAGGCACGGAGAATGTGATGGTTGAATATGCCTCAACCGACATGTTTGGAGACTATGAATAGTCTTTCAATCTCCTGAGTTGTCAATATTATTAATGTCCATTTACGATGTTATAACAACAACATAAGTATTGTTGTCATCATATATTGTATATCACAATATATTGTATCAGCACTTTGATATAAATTCATTTGTATGTATTCTATATATACCCGACAGTGATTTTCTTGAGAATTATAGATTTCTACGGGAGTCAATCCGATGAAAAATGATATGTGCCTTGTGGGCATATGCACCACAAACTCTATACTCGGGGAAGTCCAATGTTTCCACTCTCATTGAGAGAAAGGAGATATTTTAAAATCGCTAGATGCGATGAGGTATTTGTTGGCTCAACTCGAGTCATATTTACTATCCCTGTGGGTACTCGAGCAACGTCAGGATGCTTCATTGCTTCCCAAGTTTAACTCGTACCCTACTAAGCTATAGAGATATTCGTCAACATGGTTTCCATAGCGAAACTTATGCTGACAAGAAAGAGATATACATTCTCTTTACCATATGCAACAGATATGGCAAGCACATTTTCTATGTATCATCTGGATTGTACTACACATACAACTCAACCCGTAGCACGGGTGCGTACGAGATAGTTTTCCAGAGTGTCTTGTACATGACAAACTTGGCATACTCGCCTTGGTCATCAAGACATTGGGTTGAAACCGAAACTATCAGCAATTCCAATAGTTTATGATTGTTATGATGCTAAATTCTAACAACATTTGGATTTTATGTGCAATACAAGTGACACAGGCAAGCTAATTTTAAGGCTCGTACACCTTAAAGTCTACGTCGAACCACTCAGACTCCTTGAATGCATCAAGTTGAGGTAAGTGGCTCTTCCCATCCATTGACTAGACTATTCAGGTATTCCATGGTTCTAAAAGACATATCTACATGATGGTCTTAAGTGTGAGCTTTATTCACACGAAACCATTGGCTCATTATCCTGACATCGATTTCAAGCAAATCGAATGGATAACATTGCAGCATTCTCCTTGAGTGCCTTCTCTATGGCCCTTGGATTGAAGTTTAGCAATTTGTCCTAATGTCTAGACTCCAAATGGTTTGGTAGAATCATATCCAAAGAATTAAGCTCATTACATTATCTTTACATTGGGATTACAATTTACCAACTTTACGTTGGAGTCATGTAGTTTTTCACGCTCATGACAGAACTGCTTAATATTATTCCCCTCTATCTTTGATATGTGGATATCTACCAAGTATTTCCTATCTGCGGTAATTCGGTTGCATACCGATATCACCACCTGGCATACATCATTGGCCCCTCAACATATAGTTGGGATCTATGTGAGGAATAACTGTATTTCCGTCAATACCTCAAGCCCCTCGCATGGGGAGTTATTTAAGGCCAGTATGCTGATTCGTTGAGGAACATTTCCAGGCATTAGGGGGAGATTTCAAGTACCATAAAGAATGCCAGGAAATTAGTGGAATGTTCAACACATTTCTGCCTCAAATCCACGTACTCAAAGATCTGAACCATGCGTTCAGAAGATTTGCAACACATTGCAAATAATCTGCCAGATCCATTTACTAGATATAAAGGTGTCACACAATCCTGCAAAAGTCCGCCTGAATGAGTGGAGGTACCAACAAAATCCACTCCACTCCTCGTTCAAAGCAACAGGGGGAGATGTATGGCAGAAGTACATCAGGATTCAGCTTCTCGCAAGCAAAGATATCAAGGCCCGAGAATCAGTAAATGCAAGTCAACTTCACGTTGGCAGACACCTAATGGGTAGTATACACCCAGTGGACGGGAAACCTCCACCAACCCAGGTCATAGTGCACACAATGACCGGGATATCGGAATACCCGACTCAATCGCATTGGGAAATCGCGAGAAGTCACTACGGGTAACGATATTTTCATCAACTATATATTGATATATATATTATGGAGAATCATATAACCGGAAGTCTACAATTGTCGACATACATTTCTCAACTAGATTGCAAAACCTTACAAATGATTCAGATCCAAAGACCATGGCCATGGCAAAGAGTGATCAACACTCGGACTGAACTCAAGCAAAGGGTATAATCTAGGTAGAAATGATCTTGCTCAATAACGGGAAGGTATTCATAAGCAATACCTACACCAGTTTTCTTCTGGAAACTGAATTGAGAACAACAAGGTGGTGAAACAAAGAGCAAGTATTGTAGCATAAGGGTTCACGCAGATACCCAACTATTCTCCAAAGGTGGAATCTCATTCCGATAACTTATATCATTGGCAGTTCAAAATCATCTATCTCTGCCGTTGATAGATGTAGCAATCACATATCCATGTGGATCACTAGATTCAGACATATATGATTGATTTCCGATGGAATCTCAATTCTGAATCGAAATACAAAATGCAACATACATTGTGTAAAATCGGTAAGCCACCATACTGCTTATTGTTGTCGGTACATATGGTACAACCGACGTAGTGAGATCCTTATACACAAGGATTACTCCTACAATGATGATTATCCATGTGTTGTGTGTCTGCAATGACGACACATGTAATCATCTGAGTGACGGACTTTAAAATGAAGGATTTGGTAAACCAAAATACCGCTCGTTACTACAACTTGAGCACCTTCATTCATGCATTATGGTATACTATGTTGTCTATATCCAAAATATATTGGAGAAATTCATTGTGGACAAATCTTATCTATCCATAACTCTCATGGTAGTTCATTCTCTAGACGTAGAGAAAGATCTATTAGACCAAGAGATGATGGAAATGAGATATTGGGACTCAACGTTCCATAATGCCATTGGATCCACCAAAGACAATTGGTTGGTACTCAAGAATATCTTTCGATATCTCCAAGGCATGAAACATCTTGTCCTGGTTTTTCAGTTTTGGAGAAATCTGAACACCAATATCATTGGTTACATGGATCAGATCCCCACTATCAGATCATAGACAAATTTAGTGTTCCTACTTGGTGTGGTAGCCCTCTCATGAAGATGTTGGGGAACGTAGCAGAAATTCAAAATTTTCCTACGCGTCACCAAGATCTATCTATGGAGAGACCAGCAACGAGTAGAAAGAGAGTGCATCTACATACCCTTGTAGATCGCTAAGCGGAAGCGTTCAAGTGAACGGGGTTGATGGAGTCGTACTCATCGTGATTCAGATCACCGATGATCCTAGTGCCGAACGGACGGCACCTCCGCGTTCAACACACGTACAGCCCGGTGACGTCTCCCACGCCTTGATCCAGCAAGGAGAGAGGGAGAGGTTGAGGAAGACTCCATCCAACAGCAGCACAACGGCGTGGTGGTGGTGGAGGAGCGTGGCAATCCTGCAGGGCTTCGCCGAGCACCTACGGGAGAGGAGATGTGTCACGGGAGGGAGAGGGAGGCAACCAAAGGCCTTAGGTATGATTGCTCCTCCTTTTCCCCACTATATATAGGGCCAAGGGAGAGGGGGAGGGCGCAGCCTTGCCCCCTCCTCCAAGGAAGGGGTGCGGCTAAGGATGGGGAGGAGTCCATCCTCCCCAAGGCACCTCGGAGGTGCCTTCCCCCTTTAGGACTCTCCCCTTTTTCCTTTATCTTGGCGCATGGGCCTCTAGGGGCTGGTGCCCTTGGCCCATGTAGGCCAAGGCGCACCCCCTACAGCCCATGTGGCCCCCCGGGGCAGGTGGCCCCACCCGGTGGGCCCCCGGGACCCTTCCGGTGGTCCCGGTACAATACCGATGACCCCGAAACTTGTCCCGATAGCCGAAACAGGACTTCCTATATATAAATCTTTACCTCCGGACCATTCCGGAACTCCTCGTGACGTCCGGGATCTCATCCGGGACTCCGAACAACATTAGGTAACCACATACAAGCTTCCTTTATAACCCTAGCGTCACCGAACCTTAAGTGTGTAGACCCTACGGGTTCGGGAGACATGCAGACATGACCAAGACGTTCTCCGGTCAATAACCAACAGCGGGATCTGGATACCCATGATGGCTCCCACATGTTCCACGATGATCTCATCGGATGAACCACGATGTCAAGGACTCAATCGATCCCGTATACAATTCCCTTTGTCTAGCGGTATTTTACTTGCCCGAGATTCGATCGTCGGTATACCGATACCTTGTTCAATCTCGTTACCGGCAAGTCACTTTACTCGTTCCGTAACACATCATCCCGTGATCAACTCCTTGGTCACATTGCGCATATGATGATGTCCTACCGAGTGGGCCCAGAGATACCTATCCGTTTACACGGAGTGACAAATCCAAGTCTCGATCCGCATAAAACAATAGATACTTTCGGAGATACCTGTAGTGCACCTTTATAGTCACCCAGTTACGTTGTGACGTTTGATACACCCAAAGCACTCCTACGGTATCCAGGAGTTACACGCTCTCATGGTCAAAGGAAGGGATACTTGACGTTGGCAAAGCTCTAGCAAACGAACTACACGATCTTTGTGCTATGCTTAGGATTGGGTCTTGTCCATCACATCATTCTCCTAATGATGTGATCCCGTTATCAACGACATCCAATGTCCATAGCCAGGAAACCATGACTATCTGTTGATCACAACGAGCTAGTCAACTAGAGGCTCACTAGGGACATATTGTGGTCTATGTATTCACACGTGTATTACGATTTCCGGATAATACAGTTATAGCATGAATAAAAGACAATTATCATGAACAAGGAAATATAATAATAATACTTTTATTATTGCCTCTAGGGCATATTTCCAACAGTCTCCCACTTGCACTAGAGTCAATAATCTAGTTCACATCGCCATGTGATTAACACTCACAGGTCACATCGCCATGTGACTAATACCCAAGAGTTTACTAGAGTCATTAGTCTAGTTCACATCACTATGTGATTAACACTCAATGAGTTTTATGTTTGATCATGTTGCTTGTGAGAGAGGTTTTAGTCAACGGGTCTGAACCTTTCAGATCCGTGTGTGTTTTACAAATCTCTATGTCATCTCCTAAATGCAGCTACCACGCTCTATTTGGAGCTATTCCAAATAACTGTTCTACTTTGAGCTATTCTAAATTATTGCTCCATTATATGTATCCGGTCTCTCTACTCAGAGCTATCCGGATAGGTGTCAAGCTTGCATCGTCGTAACCTTTACGACGAACTCTTTATCACCTCCATAACCGAGAAAATTCCTTAGTCCACTAGTTACTAAGGATAACTTTGACCGCTGTCCTGTGATCCATTCTTGGATCACTCTTGTACCCCTTGACTGACTCATGGCAAGGCACACTTCAGGTGCGGTACACAGCATAGCATACTGAAGAGCCTACGTCTTAAGCATAGGGGACGACCTTCGTCCTTTCTCTCTATTCTGCCGTGGTCGAGCTTTAAGTCTTAACTTTGTACCTTACAACTCAGGCAAGAACTCCTTCTTTGACTGGTCTATCTTGAACACCTTCAAGATCACGGCAAGGTATGTGCTCATTTGAAAGTATTATTAAGCATTTTGATCTATCCTTATAGATCTTGATGCTCAATGTTCAAGTAGCTTAATCCAGGTTTTCTATTGAAAAACACCTTTCAAATAACCCTATATGCTTTCTAGAAATTCTACATCATTTCTGATCAACATATACTCATCAGAAATTCTATAGTGCTCCCACTCACTTCTTTGGAAATACAAGTTTTTCATAAAACTTTGTACAAACCCAAAATCTTTGATCATCATCAAAGCATACATTCCAACTCCGAGATGCTCACTCCAGTCCTTAGAAGGATTGCTGGAGCTAGCATACCTTTTAGCATCCTTAGGATCGACAAAACCTTTCTGATTGTATTACATACAACCTTTCCTTAAGAAACTGGTAAGGAAACTCGTTTTGACATCCATCTGCCAGATTTCATAAATGCAGCTTATGCTAACATGATTCTGACGGACTTAAGCATCGCTACGGATGAGAAAATCTCATCGTAGTCAACTCCTTGAACTTGTGAAAAAAAAAACTCTTCGCCACAAGTCGAGCTTCATGGACGGTGACATTACCGTCCACGTTCATCTTCTTCTTAAAGATCCATTTATCTCAATGGATTGCCGATCATCGGGCAAGTCCATCAAAGTCCATGCTTTGTTCTGATATATGGATACTATCTCGGATTTCATGGCTTCTAACCATTTGTCGGAATTCGGGCCCACCATCGCTTCTCCATAGCTCGTAGGTTCATTGTTGTCTAGCAACATGACTTCCAAGACAGGATTACGTACCACTCTGAAGTAGTACGCATTCTTGTCATCCCACGAGGTTTGGTAGTGACTCGATCCGAGGTTTCATGATCACTATCATAAGCTTCCACTTCAGTTGGTGTACGTGCCACAGGAACAACTTCCTGTGCCCTGCTACACACTTGTTGAAGTGACGGTTCAATAACCTCATCAAGTCTCCACCATCCTCCCACTCAACTTTTCGAGAGAAACCTTTCCTCGAAAAAGGACCCGATTCAAGAAACAATCCCTATTGCTTTCGGATCTGAATTAGGAGGTATACCCAACTGTTTTGGGTGTCCTATGAAGATGCATTTTATCCGCTTTGGGTTCGAGCTTAATCCTGAAACTTTTTCACATAAGCGTCGCAGCCCCAAACTTTTAAGAAACGACAACTTAGGTTTCTCTAAACCATAATTCATACGGTGTCATCTCAATGGAATTACGTGGTGCCCTATTTAAAGTGAATGTGGTTGTCTCTAATGCCTAACCCATGAACGATAGTGGTAATTCGATAAGAGACATCATGGTACGCACCATATCCAATAGGGTGCAACTATGATGTTCGGACACACCATCACTCTATGGTGTTCCAGGCGGTATTAATTGTAAAACAATTTCCACAATGTCTTAATTGCGTGCCAAAACTCGTAACTCAGATATTCATCTCTATGATCATATCATAGACATTTTATCCTCTTGTCACAATGATCTTCTACTTCACTCTGAAATTACTTGAACCATTCAATAATTCAGACTTGTGTTTCATCAAGTAAATATTCTCAACATCTACTCGAATCATCTGTGAAGTAAGATCATAACGATATTCACTACATGCCTCAGCACTCATTGGATTGGACACATCAAAATGTGTTACTTCCAACAAGTTGCTATCTTGTTCCATCTTACTGAAAACGAGGCTTTTCAGTCATCTTGCCCATGTGGTATGATTTGCATGTCCCAAGTGATTCAAAATCAAGTGAGTCAAAACGGTCCATCTGCATGGAGTTTCTTCATGCATATACACCAATAGACATGGTTCGCATGTCTCAAACTTTTCAAAAACGAGTGAGTCCAAAGATCCATCAACATGGAGCTTCTTCATGCGTTTTATACCATTATGACTTACATGGCAGTGCCACAAGTAAGTGGTACTATCATTACTATCTTATATCTTTTGGCATGAAAATGTGTATCACTACGATCGAGATTCAATAAACCATTCCTTTAGGTGCAAGACCATTGAAGGTATTATTCAAAAATAGAGTAACCATTATTCTCCTTAAATGAATAACTGTATTGCGATAGACATAATCCAATCATGTCTATGCTCAACGCAAACACCAATCTCGGTGGTAGAGGGAGCGTGCGATGCTTGATCATATCAACCTTGGAAACACTTCCAACATATATCGTCAGCTCACCTTTAGCTAGTCTCTGTTTATTCCGTAGCTTTTATTTCGAGTTACTAACACTTAGCAACCGAACCGGTATCCAATACCCTGGTGCTACTAGGAGTACTAGTAAAGTACACATTAACATAATGTATATCCAATATACTTCTATCGACCTTGCCAGCCTTCTCATCTACCAAGTATCTGGGGTAATCCTGCTCCAGTGGTTGTTCCCCTTATTACAGAAGCACTTAGTCTCGGGTTTGGGTTCAACCTCGGGTTTCTTCATTGGTGCAGCAGCTGATTTGCCGTTTCATGAAGTATCCCTTTGTTCCCTTTCCCTTCTTGAAACTAGTGGTTTCACCAACCATCAACAATTGATGCTCCTTCTTGATTTCTACTTTCGCGGTGTCAAACATCGCGAATACCTCAAGGATCATCATATCTATCCCTGATATGTTATAGTTCATCACGAAGCTCTAGCAGCTTGGTGGCAATGACTTTGGGGAAACATCACTATCTCATTTGGAAGATCAACTCCCACTCGATTCAAGTGATTGTTGCACTCAGACAATTTGAGCACAAGCTCAACGATTGAGCTTTTCTCCCTTAGTTTGCAGGCTAAGAAAATCGTCGGAGGTCTTATACCTCTTGACATGGGCACGAGCCTGAAATCCCAATTTCAGCTCTCGAAACATCTCATATGTTCCGCGATGTTTCGAAAAACGTCTTTGGTGCCTCTACTTAAACCATTTAACTGAACTATCATGTAGTTATCAAAACGTGTATGTCCGATGTTCGCAACATCCACAAACGACGTTTGGGGTTCAGCACACTAAGCGGTGCATTAAGGACATAAGCTATCTACTGTCTGCATAATTGCTACTTTCAACTTGCAACTATATTTTCTCTAGGAACATATCTAAAACAGTAGAACTATAGCGTGAGCTACGACATAATTTGCAAAAGGTCTTTTGACTATGTTCAGGATAATTAAGTTCATCTTATGAACTCCCACTTAGATAGACATCCCTCTGGTTATCTAAGTGATTACATGATCCGAGTCAACTAGGCCGTGTCCGATCATCACGTGAGACGGACTAGTCAACGTCGGTGAACATCTTCATGTTGATCGTATCTTCTATACGACTCATGCTCGACCTTTCGGTCTTCTGTGTTCCGAGGCCATGTCTGTACATGCTAGGCTCGTCAAGTTAACCCTAAGTGTTTTCGCTGTGTAAAACTGTCTTACACCCGTTGTATGTGAACGTAAGGATCTATCACACCCGATCATCACGTGGTGCTTCGAAACGACGAACTGTAGCAACGGTGCACAGTTAGGGGAGAACACTTCTTGAAATTTTAATGAGGGATCATCTTATTTACTACCGTCGTTCTAAGCAAACAAGATGCATAAACATGATAAACATCACATGCAATCAAATAGTGACATGATATGGCCAATATCATTTTGCTCCTTTTGATCTTCATCTTCGGGGCTCCATGATCATCATCGTCACCGGCATGACACCATGATCTCCATCATCATGATCTCCATCATCGTGTCTTCATGAAGTTGTCACGCCAACGACTACTTCTACTTCTATGGCTAACACGTTTAGCAATAAAGTAAAGTAAGTTACATGGCGTTCTTCAATGACACGCAGGTCATACAAAAAATAAAGACAACTCCTATGGCTCCTGCCGGTTGTCATACTCATCGACATGCAAGTCGTGATTCCTATTACAAGAACATGATCAATCTCATACATCACATATATCATTCATCACATCCTTTTTGGCCATATCACATCACATAGCATACCCTGCAAAAACAAGTTAGACGTCCTCTAATTGTTGTTTGCATGTTTTACGTGGCTGCTATGGGTTTCTAGCAAGAACGTTTCTTACCTACGCATGAACCACAACGTGATATGCCAATTGCTATTTACCCTTCATAAGGACCCTTTTCATCGAATCCGATCCGACTAAAGTGGGAGAGACAGACACCCGCCAGCCACCTTATGCAACTAGTGCATGTTTGTCGGTGGAACCGGTCTCACGTAAGCGTACGTGTAAGGTTGGTCCGGGCCGCTTCATCCCACGATGCCGCCGAATCAAGATAAGACTAGTAACGGCAAGCATATTGAACAATATCGACGCCCACAACTACTTTGTGTTCTACTCGTGCAAAGAATCTACGCAATAGACCTAGCTCATGATGCCACTGTAGGGGAACGTAGCAGAAATTCAAAATTTTCCTACGCGTCACCAAGATCTATCTATGGAGAGACCAGCAACGAGTAGAAAGAGAGTGCATCTACATACCCTTGTAGATCGCTAAGCGGAAGCGTTCAAGTGAACGGGGTTGATGGAGTCGTACTCGTCGTGATTCAGATCACCGATGATCCTAGTGCCGAACGGACGGCACCTCCGCGTTCAACACACGTACAGCCCGGTGACGTCTCCCACGCCTTGATCCAGCAAGGAGAGAGGGAGAGGTTGAGGAAGACTCCATCCAACAGCAGCACAACGGCGTGGTGGTGGTGGAGGAGCGTGGCAATCCTGCAGGGCTTCGCCGAGCACCTACGGGAGAGGAGATGTGTCACGGGAGGGAGAGGGAGGCAACCAAAGGCCTTAGTTATGATTGCTCCTCCTTTTCCCCACTATATATAGGGCCAAGGGAGAGGGGGAGGGCGCAGCCTTGCCCCCTCCTCCAAGGAAGGGGTGCGGCTAAGGATGGGGAGGAGTCCATCCTCCCCAAGGCACCTCGGAGGTGCCTTCCCCCTTTAGGACTCTCCCCTTTTTCCTTTATCTTGGCGCATGGGCCTCTAGGGGCTGGTGCCCTTGGCCCATGTAGGCCAAGGCGCACCCCCTACAGCCCATGTGGCCCCCGGGGCAGGTGGCCCCACCCGGTGGGCCCCCGGGACCCTTCCGGTGGTCCCGGTACAATACCGATGACCCCGAAACTTGTCCCGATAGCCGAAACAGGACTTCCTATATATAAATCTTTACCTCCGGACCATTCCGGAACTCCTCGTGACGTCCGGGATCTCATCCGGGACTCCGAACAACATTCGGTAACCACATACAAGCTTCCTTTATAACCCTAGCGTCACCGAACCTTAAGTGTGTAGACCCTACGGGTTCGGGAGACATGCAGACATGACCGAGACGTTCTCCGGTCAATAACCAACAGCGGGATCTGGATACCCATGATGGCTCCCACATGTTCCACGATGATCTCATCGGATGAACCACGATGTCAAGGACTCAATCGATCCCGTATACAATTCCCTTTGTCTAGCGGTATTTTACTTGCCCGAGATTCGATCGTCGGTATACCGATACCTTGTTCAATCTCGTTACCGGCAAGTCACTTTACTCGTTCCGTAACACATCATCCCGTGATCAACTCCTTGGTCACATTGCGCATATGATGATGTCCTACCGAGTGGGCCCAGAGATACCTATCCGTTTACACGGAGTGACAAATCCCAGTCTCGATCCGCATAAAACAATAGATACTTTCGGAGATACCTGTAGTGCACCTTTATAGTCACCCAGTTACGTTGTGACGTTTGATACACCCAAAGCACTCCTACGGTATCCAGGAGTTACACGCTCTCATGGTCAAAGGAAGGGATACTTGACATTGGCAAAGCTCTAGCAAACGAACTACACGATCTTTGTGCTATGCTTAGGATTGGGTCTTGTCCATCACATCATTCTCCTAATGATGTGATCCCGTTATCAACGACATCCAATGTCCATAGCCAGGAAACCATGACTATCTGTTGATCACAACGAGCTAGTCAACTAGAGGCTCACTAGGGACATATTGTGGTCTATGTATTCACACGTGTATTACGATTTCCGGATAATACAGTTATAGCATGAATAAAAGACAATTATCATGAACAAGGAAATATAATAATAATACTTTTATTATTGCCTCTAGGGCATATTTCCAACAAAAGAGTCTTCAAATCAGACCTCATGGCTACATTCACCAACCATTATCTCAACGATAATGTTTCTTGTGTTGCCCAGATGCAAACAGGTTACATAATAAGCAATATCACTATATTGCATATCTTGCAAGTCAAATCATGCGACTGATTTGTTCAGCGGGTCTCTACCAATTTCTATGTTTTGGTATGTGGCGGCTTCGAATTTTTGCAAGAATCAGGGGGAGTATCTTCCTGAATTGTTCATGTTCAATGCATCATATTATGCTCTTTTTCCCTTCATGAGTTTACTTTACAGGTTCTCATAAAGGTTTTTAATGAGGTAATATCAACATGAGATCATATGTCATACTTTTTGAGTTTTCCCCACCGGGGTTTTTAGGAAAATATATACAACATATTTATTGTCCTCTAAACTCTATGGGTTTTCTCGTATTGAGTTAAAAGAGACAATAACCATTATATGCTGCATCATTTTCTCCTTATTTTCCCACTGGGTTTGAAGGAGTTTTAGCAACATATGGAACACATATCTCCTCATATTTTTTCCCACAGGGTTTTTGGAGGAGCTTCTCAAGATGATGATACTTACATTAACAAGCATGGATTAGGGGGAGTGTTAGGATTTAATTAGTCCTGTTAATCCCTACTATTCCTAAAGGAGGCGGTTGCCTCGTGTCCCTTCGGAGACACCCCTTCGGGGGTTATATATGTGTGTAACCCATCATCAATGAGAACAAGGATTAACTTTTACATCTGTTACAAGGCTCTCTCGATTGTCTCTCGTTTCCCTTTCTAACAGGCACCAGTGTGTCCCGCCCGTCACGCGCACACCCGAGACGCCTGACGAGTCCGACCACACACGCCGTGGCTTATTCCAACACACACCCGCTAAGCCACGGCCTAGAGGAGTTCGTCGTCGTCGACGTTGGCGCTGACAAAGAGAGCCTACTCCGCCGCCGGTCCTTTTCCGCAGCTGCGGGCACTCGTGCCGGAAGTGCCCGTGCTCCCCGCACTTGTAGCAGCGCCTGCGCCGGTTGCCGCCGCTCCCCGACGCCACGCTGCGCCCGTTGCCGTCGTCCCGTGCTCCGCCTTGCTGCTGCTCCCGTGTCCGCCACTGAGCTGCCGTGAACAGGAGTTGTACATCCGCCCGCTCGCCGCTGTCCTGCCGTCGATGCCGAACTCGCTCGTCGAACGCGCACAGCCACTCGAGCGCTTCGTCGAACGCCATCGTCGTCACGTCGTGGAACTGCTCGATGCCGGCGACGACGGGGAAGAGCCAATCCGGCACCGTATCCAGCAGCTTCTTGACGAGCGCCGTGTCGCCCAGCGTCTCCCCGAGGTTGGCGTACCTCGCCGCCATCGCCGCGAGCCTTCCGCCGTACACGTCGAGCTCCTCACCGTCCGCCATCTTCAGGCAGTCAAATTTGCCGCGCAGCATCGCCAGCCTCGCCGCACGGACCCGATCGGCGCCGACGAACCTCACCTTCGGGGAGTCCCATACCCCCCTGGCGGTGAGCTTCGTCGACACCTGCAGCAGCACATCCTCCGGCAATGTCCCGAGAAGCAACGCGCGAGCCATCTTGTCCTTTCGCGCGTTCACCGCCGCGTCGCCCGGCGCCACCGCCTCCCATACGGTGTGGATGTCAAGGATCGCCTGCGCCTTGATGGCCCAGACCGTGTAGTTGTCCGCGGTCAGCATCGGCATCGCCATCGTCACCGATCCGCCCGCGCCGCCGCCATGTGGGACGAGCGCCATGGTCGCCGGTGATCGCCCGAACTGAAGCTCTGATACCAATTGTTGTTGTCGCGCTAGATAACTCTCTGGTTCACTCATGGACGGAGGTATACAAAGGCAAGCTGGACAGTTTTCCTTGCGCTCAAACGCCCCCTTTTTCCTCTTGACTAACCAACGCCACCTGCAAACTAAGATTACATCCGGCTTAATAGCCGTCGGCAACGCAGCTCCTACGCTTCGGCCAAGCATGTACGCACGACTGACTACTGCATGCTAGCGCTCCGCTCGGCCATGCGCACGACGCGCACAACACGCTACTCGCAACAGATTGCCAACAACCCAGCTACTACAATCCATGTGTACACATGCACACAACGCACACACACGCGCGCGCCACGGGCACACACACTGCCCATACACACATACACACACACACGCCACGCTGCAGCGTCCCACACGTCTCGTCCGTCCCGCGCGCCATCGATGAACCCGACGAGCCCGACGACACCAGTGTGTCCCGCCCGTCCCGTGCACACCCGAGGCGCCCGACGAGTCCAACCACACCCGCCGTGGCTTATTCCAACACACACACCCTAAGCCACGGCCTAGAGGACTCTGTCGTCGTCGACGTTGGCGCCGGCCAAGAGAGCCTACTCCGCCGCCGGTCCTTTTCCGCAGCTGTGGGCACTCGCGCCAGAAGTGCCCGTGCTCCTCGCACTTGTAGCAGCGCCTGCGCCGGTTGCCGCCGCTCCCCGAGGCCACGCTGCGCCCGTCATCATCGTCCCGTGCTCCGCCTTGTTGCCGCTCCCGCGCCCGCCATTGAGCTGCCGTGAACAGGAGTTGTCTATCCGCCCGCTCGCCGCTGTCCTGCCGTTGACGCCGAACTCGCTCGTCGAACGCGCACAGCCGCCCGAGCGCTTCGTCGAACGCCATCGTCGTCATGTTGTGGAACTACTCGATGCTGGCGACGACGGGGAAGAGCCGATCCGGCACCGTATCCAGTAGCTTCTTGACGAGCGTTGCGTCGCCCAGCGTCTCCTCGAGGTTGGCGTACCTCGCCGCCATCGCCGCGAGCCACCCGCCGTACACGTCGAGCTCCTCACCGTCCGCCATCTTCAAGCAGTCAAATTCGCCGCGCAGCGTCGCCAGGCTCGCGCACGGACCCGATCGGCGCCGACGAACCTCACCTTCAGGGAGTCCCATACCTCCCTGGCGGTGAGCTTCGTCGACACCTGCAGCAGCACATCCTCCGACAATGTCCCGAGAAGCAACGCGCGCGCCATCTTGTCCTTTCGCGCGTTCACCGCCGCGTCGCCCGACGCCACCACCTCCCATACGGTGTGGACGTCGAGGATCGCCCGCGCCTTGATGGCCCAGACCGTGTAGTTGTCCGCGGTCAGCATCGGCATCGCCATCGTTGCTGATCTGCCCGCGCCGCCGCCATGTGGGACGAGCGCCATGGTCGCCGGTGATCGTTCGAACTGAAGCTCAGATACCAATTGTTGTTGCCGCGCTAGATAACTCTCTGGTTCACTCACGGACGGAGGTAGACAAAGGCAGGCTGGACAGTTTTCCTGGCGCTCAAACGCCCCCTTTTTCCTCTTGACTAACCAACGCCACCTGCAAACTGAGATTACAGCCGGCTTAATAGCCCTCGGCAACGCAGCGCCTACGCTTCGTCCAAGCACGTACGCACGACTGACTACTGCATGCAAGCGCTCCGCTCGGCCATACGCACGACGCGCACAGCGCGCTACTCGCAACAGATTGCCAACAACCCAGCTACTATAACGCATGCGTACACACGCACACAACGCACTTACACACACGCGCCACAGGCACACACGCTGCCCATACACACATACACACACATGCCACACTGCAGCGTCCCACACGTCCCGTCCGTCCCGCGCGCCATCGACACGCCCGACGAACCCGACGAGCCCGACGGCACCAGTGTGTCCCGCCCGTCCCGCGCACACCCGAGGCGCCCGACGAGTCCGACCACACACGCCGTGGCTTATTCCAACACACACCCCCTAAGCCACGGCCTAGAGGAGTTCGTCGTCGTCGACGTTGGCGCCGGCCAAGATAGCCTACTCCGCCGCCGGTCCTTTCCGCAGCTGCGGGCACTCGCGCCGGAAGTGCCCGTGCTTCCCGCACTTGTAGCAGCACCTGCGCCGGTTGCCGCCGCTCCCGACGCCACGCTGCGCCCGTCGTCGTGTCCCGTGCTCCACCTTGCTGCCGCTCCCGCGCCCGCCACTGAGCTGCCGTGAACAGGAGTTGTCCATCCATTCGCTCGCCGTTGTCCTGCCATCGACGCCGAACTCGCTCGTCGAACGCACACAGCCGCCCGAGCGCTTCGTCGAACGCCATCATCGTCACGCCGTGGAACTGCTCGATGCTGGCGACGACGGGGAAGAGCCGATCCGGCACCGTATCCAGCAGCTTCTTGACGAGCGCCGCGTCGCCCAGCGTCTCCCCGAGGTTGGCGTACCTCGCCGCCATCGCCGCGAGCCTCCCGCCGTACACTTCGAGCTCCTCGCCGTCCGCCATCTTCAGGCAGTCAAATTCGCCGCGCAGCGTCGCCAGCCTCGCCGCACGGACCCGATCGGCGCCGACGAACCTCACCTTCAGGGAGTCCCATACCTCCCTGGCGGTGAGCTTCGTCGACACCTGCAGCAGCACATCCTCCGACAATGTCCCGAGAAGCAACGCGCGCGCCATCTTGTCCTTTCGCGCGTTCACCACCGCGTCGCCCGTCGCCACCGCCTCCCATACGGTGTGGACGTCGAGGATCGCCTGCGCCTTGATGGCCCAAACCGTGTAATTGTCCGCGGTCAGCATCGGCATCGCCATCGTCGCCGATCCGCCCGCGCCGCTGCCATGTGGGACGAGCGCCATGGTCGCCGGTGATCGCCCGAACTGAAGCTCTGATACCAATTGTTGTTGCCGCGCTAGATAACTCTCTGGTTCACTCACGGACGGAGGTAGACGAAGGCAAGCTGGACAGTTTTCCTAGCGCTCCAACGCCCCCTTTTTCCTCTTGACTAACCAACGCCACCTGCAAACTGAGATTACAGCCGTCTTAATAGCCCTCGACAATGCAGCGCCTACGCTTCGGCCAAGCACGTACGCACGACTGACTACTGCATGCAAGCGCTCCGCTCTGCCATACACACGACGCGCACAGCGCGCTACTCGCAACAGATTGCCAACAGCCCAGCTACTACAACCCATGCGTACACACGCACACAATGCACGCACACACGCGTGCCATGGGCACACACGCTGCCCATACACACATACACACACACGCCACGCTACAGCGTCCTGCACGTCCCGTCCGTCCCGCGCGCCATCGACACGCCCGACGAACCCGACGAGCCCGACGGCACCAGTGTGTCCCGCCCGTCCCGTGCACACCCGAGGCGCCCGACGAATCCGACCCCACACGCCGTGGCTTATTCCAACAAAACAAACGAATCAATAGCTAGCTCAATGGATTTGTAATTCGTACAGCTAGCTTATATGCCCATGAGCTCTGGGCCTTGAGCCCTTAATAAATCGTATTGTGCCTGCAATGAATTGGACATGCTAACTAGCTAAGTCATATGTCATGCCGGCGATGTGGTATACAGAAAGGAGAGGAGTCGTGGTGAGCTCTGCTGAATCCTGACACGATCCTGTTTGCTGCGTGTGGCAGTACGCTCGCCACGAGGGTCGAAGAGAGGAGCCGGTGCCGAGCGCCGACGCGGCCGTTAGGAGCACGAGAGCGAGACCCCAGACACCTCGCTCGTCCTTAACGTACTGCTGCTACAGTGCTGCACAAGGACCTTCTCTAGCCACCCCCGTTCTGTCGAACAGTTGGTGTGCATGCACTTCCATGCCGCTCACCACGCCTCTGAGGTCACTATGACCACCCATGTGGCTCCCCGCGACTCACATTCGTCTTCCCGCCTCCCTGGATGAGCACCACTCACTCCCTCTCCCTCGATTTATTCATCTACTACCCGCGCTATGTCGCTGCTCTCTGCTGCCAGAGCACGCCAGGGCAAACGAGTACATGCCGCTCACCCCATGCTGGTGGATGGCGCAGGACTGTCGGACTCACATCACGAGAAGTACGTGCGATTTGGAAGACCATGTCGGCCTCAACAGCTAATCGTAGCTCAACATCGTCATCAGGACGGGCACTCGTCGCATCGGAGCTGACGCCGCACGAGGCCGAGGTCTTCGATCAGGTGGCCTACACGACCTTGGAATACGTGCCGCTGGAGGGCCGCGCGAGCATGGCCTGAGCATGCCCAGAGCAGGGCCATGAGCCTTGCAGCGGAGGCACGCCCTTGCCGTGTCAAATGGGCGGTGTGGACTGGTAGCAGGTAGGTGTTGCGAACCGATGTCGATGGGCAGCGGGGTGATGCCAAGTGCTGGTCTTGGACAGTGTTGGTCCTCGAATGCAGCGAGCCCGCCACGACGCCTGAGAAATGAGCTGCTGCGTTTTCTGGCGAGGGAGAAAGAGATTTGGAAGAAGATGAATATGACATGTGGACCCATGCAGTCAGTGAGACTAACGAGTGATCCCGGCTGGGATGGCTCTTTCTCCGGTGCGCCAAACTGTTCTAGGCAGGATTGGAGGCCGTGACCAGTGAATACACGTACGTGAGGGCACCGCAAAAGAGGCCTCTACAAGCTCAAGGTTTAAAACAGCGCTGCTATACACACGACAACCCAGCAGCCGACTCACGGACGATCCCATGTGGCAGCTTTAACTGCGTCCGTGAACGCAGGAGGCGATTGGTTTTTTTTAGCTGATGCGTAGAGAACGCATCGTTCGCAGATCGTTCATGTGTATCGTGTGTGAAGCAATTTCGGGTTTTCGGGTTTAAAATCGTCAAAGTTAGACATCCGCTGTGAGCCAACCTACACATACGCACACGTGAGGGCACCGCAAAAGATAGTACACAAAGTGGCCCCGCAAGCGTCCGCAGTCCACGTGGCCCCCATAGACATCGGTGCGGTGAGGCACTGGATTGCACGATCAGACGGTGGGGAGGGTGCGAGGCAGGTGTCGTCGCATGGTGCGGACAGATCAGATGACGTGGAGCGCCCACAGGAGATAGGTAGCATTCTTTAAAGGATCTGGTATGGTGTTAACCATGGGTACTGCAACCTTCTATATAAAACATAAATTTGCTTCACAGCGAATTTGGATGAAAATAACATAACGAGTTAGTGAGCACCAATCTTATCTTCTAGTAGTGAAGCGAAACGGACATAATTTATTCATTTCAGTGACCATCGATTCTTAGTTTGACAAAGAAATGGTATCTGTCCGTACTCATGTATCCATAGAAGAAAAACAATACTCCCTCCATTTTTATGTAGTCCGTGTATTACCTTTGGTCAAAATCAAGTTTTCTAATCTTTGACAAAGTTTATAAACAAAAATATTAACATATACAATAACAAATCGATAACATTAGATTTATTATTGAATGTATTTTCTCATCATATAGATTTATTATGGTAAATGTTTATATTATTTTTTATAAACTTGATCAAATTTTATGAAGTTTGACTTCAATCAACTCTCATAGGCATAGTAAATAAAAACGAAGAAAACACCTACAAATATCACACATCAAGGGAAAGTTCTTTGCCCATTATTACAGTTAGCACTAGATAAGTATATCGCCTAAAAGCTAAGGCAGTTTTCTAGAAAGTTCAAGAGGCTATTACAGCAAGGGATACCAAAGCCAAAATGATGACATTGCGTCAAAGGAGTAGCGAATTGTTTGAGACAGCCAAAATATAAGAAATTCACAAATCACCCTTGCGCAACATTGCTTCCTGACAAGGTCACACTCCTAGCTTCACAATCAAGCACCACACACAACTCCATCATCTGCGACCGACCATCCTTGCATTCAGCACCTTTCTTCGACATCAATGTCACTGCAGGCTTTTGAATACCTTTTTTTTTTTGAACCGGGCATCACCCCTTTCCATTACTGCAACATAACGGAAATACAACAGTCCAAGAAAGGAGAAAAGGGAAAGCGAGTTCAACGCATCGTCGGGAAACCCACTGCAAGCACTCGCCATCGAAATTACTCGCTGTGGGGCGAAAACTCGATGACACCATACATCTAAAGCTAGGAACCAGGGCCAACAGCCCCAAAAGTCACAGCACACAAGCTCACAACAGTCGAGCAGCATAAATTCAAGCCCACGCAGGGGAGAACAACTCAAACATCAAGCTAGACCACAAGGGAACATCTCCATCAGGATCAACGGGTCGCCTCTTCGTGGTTTGCAGCACAGATCCTCATCATCATCGACGCATTCTCCTTCAGCATCTTCGCCCCGTCCCTCATGGCAACTGCATCCTCTTGCTTCATCATTCCTGCCCAGTAGCAAATTAAAGCACAGGCAGAGAATATACATTCAAATGGGTTTGTAAGCGGTTTGAACTCAAAAGCAACCCTGTTACGACACGACTAGATCGCCCAGCACATAGCAGCAATCCCTGTCGTATAAAACTTTTCCCCTCCAGGGAAGAATGTATAACACCACGAATAAGCTTGCCAGATGTTATCAGGGCACAAAGCAGTGCCAAACATAAATGCCACTGTCCTCCAGGTTACCCTGGCAACAGGGCAAGCAAAGAACAGGTGATGTGCGGTCTCTCTCCTTCCACAAAAAGAACATTTTGGGTTCCCTTTCCAACCTCGGTGTTTCATCACATCCCTAGTCAGGACAGCATCCTGAAAAAGTTGCCACGGGAATATTTGAATTTTGAGAGGGATTCTGGCACCCCAGATCCATCTATAATCGCACCCTGCAATATTCTTTTCCAAGAACGAATAAACAGATTTGGTGGTAAAAAAGGTTTTCCCACCCAAGCCCCATTTGATCACATCAGCAGTGTCTAAAACACATGCTTCTCTAGCCAATTTACTCACAACAACCCACTGGTCATTAAGCTCACTATTCAACCTCCTCCTAAAGAATGAGGAGGGATCAACATTTAAGCATTTATCAATAGTGCACTCAGGATAGTTGCAAATAGAGAAAAGACGAGGAAACTGCTCAGCCAGAGGGATATTGTCCCCAATGGGATCAACCCACAGTCTGGCAATGTTTCCAGACTGTACAATTACTCTCCTCCCTGCCATATAAAGATATTTCACCTTCATAATGGCTTTCCAGCATGGTGAGTCATTGCATTTCATTTTAATATCAGCCACAGTAGCCCTACTGAAGTACTTGGCTTTCACAATATCCTGCCAAAGTCCAGATTTAGTTTCTAACTTCCACCACCATTTAGTAAGCAGGCTGAGGTTCTGCTTATGCAGATCTTTCACACCCAGCCCCCCTTTATTCTTGGATCTACAAATTCTAGTCCACTTAACTAGGTAATATCGTTTTTTGTTCTGAGTCACATGCCAGAAGAATCTCCTTCTACACTTGTCAATCCTGGCAAGTATTGTTTTGGATAAAAGGTACATGGACATATAATAAAAGGCAATGCTAGAAATATTAGCATTAAGCAATGTTAAACGCCCCCCAGATGAGGCATTGCCCCCCAGGCCAGAGTCACACCTTTTAATGAATCTGGACTCTAAAAAGTCCCAGTCAGCTACTCGCAAAGAAGAAAAGGTCACTGGCACCCCAAGATACTTCATGGGGAAGTGTCCTATTTGACAATCAAAAATATCAGCATATGCTTTAAGGATCTCATCATCCCCCCTACACACAGAATCTCACTTTTCTGGAAATTGATTTTGAACCCAGACATGAGCTCAAATATGTATAACAGCAACTTCATATTCACAGCTTTATCCAAATCATGGTCTATGCAAAGGACTGTATCATCTGCATATTGCAGAATTGCCACTCCATTTTCAACAAGATCCGGAGTGAGTCCCACAACTAGATTATTTTTCTGCGCCTGCAGCACCATTTTACACAAGCATTCAACAGCAATGTTAAAAAGGAAGGGCGACACAGGATCCCCCTGTCTAACCCCTTTAAAGCTCTTGAAATATGGCCCCATCACATTGTTCAGCTTCACACTGACTGTGCCATCAACCAGGACACTTTTAATCCACCCACACCATGTGGGACCAAACCCTCTCATCTCAAGACATTCTAAAAGAAAGTCCCAGTTCACTTTGTCATAGGCCTTCTCGAAATCAAGCTTGATGACAATCCCCACCTTCTTCTTGCTATAAGTATGATGTAGAATTTCGTGTAACGACAATACTCCATCCATGATGTTTCTATGCTTGATAAAGGCATTTTGATGCCTACTAAACAATTTATCAGCAAAAGGGGCCACCCTATTATCAAGCACTTTAGTTATCAACTTGTAGGGACATCTCAGCAAGCAGATCGGCCTAAACTGCTGGATCTTATTGGCCCCATTGATTTTAGGCAATAAAGTAATAATGCCATAATTCAGTCTACAAACGTCAAGCTCTCCTGCGTGGAAAGCAGTAAATAATCTCATGATATCCTCCTTCACTATCTCCCAGCACTGCTGGTAAAATTCAGCGAGGATATTGTCCGGGCCAGGGGCCCTGTTGCTTTTCATGGAAAATAAGGCTCTCTTCACTTCTTCCTCCGTGAAAGGTCAAGAATCTCATTGTCCAGCTCATCGAGCTTTTCCTCTACCCCCCAAATCCCAGGGTCAAGATGAAACATGTTTCCCTGAGCCGGTCCAAAGAGATTTTTGTAGAAATCAGTGGCATGCTCCAGCAGGTTTTCAGTCCCCTCAATTACTGCATCCCCCACATGAAGTGAATGTATAGTGTTTTTCCGCTTATTACTGTTAGCAATTTTTTGGTAATAAGCGGTGTTACGTTCCCCCCCAAGCATCCACCTCTCATTCGATTGCTGCAGCAGAAAAAGCTCCTCATTGACAAGAATTTCATTCATCTCCACAAGGAGATCAGTCTTCCTGCAAAACATCTCATGGTCTACAGTTCCTTCCTCCTCTGCTTTTTCAATGAGAGTAAGTTCTTCTCTAATCTCTTGCTTCCTTTTCTTTTCATGACCATACTTGCTCGAACCCCAGCCTTTGAAAAACTTCTTAAACCTTTTTAATTTGATATTTAGAATATCAACAGGGTCGGTAGCACTCACATTCTGATTCCAGATCTTGCTAACTAGAGGGATAAAGTCCTCAGATTTTAGCCAGCTCATTTCGAATCGGAACTCTCTTTTTTGTGGGGCTCTGATAACATGATTATCAGAGTACAATAAGAGAGCATTGTGATCAGACACCTCCCGAACGAGTTTCTTCATATTAACCATAGGAAACATCTCCTCCCATTCATTACTCATAAGAACACGATCCAATTTCTCCAGGGTAGGATGAGCTTGGTTATTAGACCAAGTGTAAGTCCCCCCACTCATATAAATTTCGGTCAAACACATAGTGTTGATGATCGAATTGAACAAGTCAGAATGTGCTGTTCGACGCCATCTTTTATTCTTCTCTCCACTGTGTCTGAGGATATTGAAATCTCCCCCAATCAACAAAGGTGTTTGAATATGGCAGCAGAAATCAGCAAATTCACTAAGGAAATCACTTTTATCCCCCTCATGGGCTGCTCCATAAACACTGCAAAGTGTCAAAATCTTCTTCATACTAATATCATAGAGAGATACCTGGAGAATGAACCTACCTTTTCTCCAAGCAACTACTTCAAACTTCTCCTTCCGAACGCCACACAGGATGCCTCCAGCCTTGCCAATTGAGGGGATCCATTCCCACTCAAACAAATTGTATGGATCGAGCTTTCTAAAGTCACTATCCAAAAAATTCTTCTTAAGTGTTTCTTGCAGACAAAGAAAGTCAAGGGAATGGTCCTTAATCATATGGGAAAGACATGTTTTCATCCCTTTTTTCCCTGCCCCCCTACAATTCCAAAATAGACCTATCATTTATGTCTTTTCCCTTTTCATCCCCCTCTGGTGGCCCTGGTATTATGGGCAGGGCTGCCAACTTGCGCTTTTTCAACAGGACTCTTCTGACTCCTAGTGATGGGTCTGGAAATAGCCACTTTCACTTTTGGGCTTTTTCACTTCTGAATACCTGCCCAATGGTTAAGAAAGAACAAGTCGTAAAGACTTTCTCAAAGGGAGATTAACACATTGCCTAGCACACAACAGCTAAGCCTATAGTATAAATCTTTTCACCAGCAGGAATAAGGACAAACGCCACACATAGTATAGCCATACAGAATTAGGGCAAAGATCAGTATCAAGCATCAACCCAACTGTCCCACATAGTATTTCCACCACCACTGTACCATGAAAAGAGATTTACAGTGGATTTTTGTATCATGTCGTTGGAAACCATTTATTGAAGGAAATAGCATGCTAACTTGTTATTGTGAGTAATATCATGGTTACTTCTCAAATTAAAATACATACTACGTCATTGAATCAACGATGCATGTGATAAAGCTCACCAATTTTCGAGCGAAACAAGGTAATGAACTTATACTTTCCTGAATTTGTTTTTCTCTAATGTATAAATTGGTGAAGAACTTGTCAATTGGCAAACAGAGTAAGTTATTTCATTTTTCCTTTTGGGGCATTACAGTTTGTAGGGCGCGAGCTTTCCAACCTATTAACTATATTAAACATAATATTGGCAGACATCAGACCTGCTAAATTTAGGAAAGTTATAATTTATTTCAAATGTAAAATTGTCCCAATGCCAGCTAGAATATGTTCATGATATTGCATTTGCTCTTGACGAGATTTGCGGTATTACTAAAGAGTGTAATGGAAAGGACTCGGGGTGTCTTTCGAATATTGTCAATTTATTCATCTTTTAAAAAAATGAAGAAAGTTTCACTGTAAGCAACTCATTTTTTCCCAAATTTGTTGATTTTTTTCTATTTTATATTGACATGTGTGTCTTTTGTAGAGATGTACTTTCTATTATGAAGGACATTGAAAAACACGCTTTTTTGAGGCAGCTATGAGAGGACACATTTTTACATATCAAATATTTCTTTTGCTGACTCGATTTCAAAAAATCTGTTGAAATATCAAATATCTATAGTATACTTTTGAATGCTAAAAGTTTTTACATATTATATCTTTCTTTTACAAGCATGAACCAGCATCGCTTATTCCATAAGAAGCATGCATATGATGAAACCAAGAAGACAGGGTTCTGTTCTTTTTTGAGTGGGCTATACTCCCATGAATATATTTAGTTATTACTTTTTGCAAGGTAAACTTCTTGTTTTGACCAAATCCTCAAACGGAGAGACTCAAAAAACTTGTTTCTATATTTTATGTTTAATGCCGGACAGAGAGAAATAATTCTTATAACATCTCATATATATACTAATATTTTACACAATTAACTTTTTATCACATTAATTTTTCTTTTTCTATGCAGAAAGTATATGTTATCCAAAAGAGATATTATATGTTGATGGAGATATGTGAAATCAATATATCATTTTTCGATTCAAAGACATACATATAAAACAATAATTTATTCATACTAAACTTTTATATTTATTTTAAATTGATTGTATCATATTACAGTTTTAGTTAGTATAATATTTTAACTACTTAGCTATCATATTTAGCCATATAACTATTTTTCTAAATAATAGTTATATTATTCTTTGTTATGCAGTTGTAAAGTATATCATTGGAAATTTTGTTCTGCAAAATTTAAATTCTATGATGTAACAAAAAATTATTTTTTTGTTCGGGAATTTTTTAATGACTTTTTTATTATTGCATAAAGTGTATAGTGTATGCACATATATATACATGGCTACGCATGTGTTCATATATCTTTTTATTATTGAATATCATGTTAGACCATGAATTTCTAAATCGTATACACTAACAAATATCTTAATAGTAGTTTCTAGTGTATATTAGCAAACATATTCATAGAAACTAAGTGGGCATGCCAAATATGAATTGCAAGGTCGGTTTACTACTAGCTAGGTCGACAACATGTGCATGCTTTGTACAACTAGTACAATCAACGAAAAGTATATATGAGTCTATTATCGGACATGATCATTTAGATTCACTTGGTTCGACTTCGTGCATACTCTTTTCTCAAATGGAAAATTCTGCATTAATTTAAACATAGAGATCTAGTTATCATAAATTTCATAATGTACTGAGATGACCATCATAAAGAGAGACCAACAATTAATGCAATCAAACTTGACTTCGCCAGTCGGATTGGTTTGGCCCCCATGTGGTATACACTATTAGTATGTGATGTGAACATGTGCTCTTACAAATTGGTGTTATCGTTTATGTATTCAATTATTTTAAGGATCTATTGTATAATTGTATAGTGGTTACTATTGTAATTTTTATGCGAGACCCTCACCTCTTGGGGGCCTGTGTCGTCGCCCCTTTTTTCAGGCCTATTGGTTGGCCCTGGTGCATTGCCGGTGCTCTCTTATGCGAGATTACTAAACGATCGGTCTGTGCATGGGATTGGGCCAACATCCAACAACTATGAAAATCGGCTAGGGGGGGACTGCTCCAAAAACAAATGGTCAGTGCTCGATCCATGGACGAGTTCCTCCAAAAACAAATGCCTTGTCATTTTTTTGTGAACATTCTTCACTCTTGGACGTTTAAACAGACCATGTTGGATATGAGACTTTGATATGGCAACCTGCTAGCATAGGAGTAATTAGTGACATTTGCAAAGGCTACAAGTAATTAGTGATTATGTTGTATCTCGCTTATTGTGAGGTACAACACCACCTCGCCTACAACACGCCATCGATGGGCCGGCACAACAAAGAAGAGGTGTTGGGTTGGTTTTATTTCTGTGTTTTTTCATATAAACTAATTTCCATGTCGGTTTTTGGAACCAGGTTTGATCTAATTTTCTTGTTTTTGTCTCCTTTACTGTGTTTTCTTTCTTTCTTTCTCTTTTCTTTCCATTTTTTTTCATTTTTCCATTTTTCAAACATGTCAAGTTTTCTCAAACAATCGTTGAACATTTTTGTATACAAGTTGAACATTTTACAGCTACACATTAAACATTTTATAAATATACGCTAAATAATTATCTCAATACCACTACTACTAGGGAAAACCCTAGCAGTAGTGCTGGTTTTGTGCTCACTAGTAGCGCGGATAGGCATGCTACTAATAAGACGCTACAGCTATTGCTTAGCAGTAACGCGTGCCCGCACGCGCTACTGCTAGGACAAATAGCTGCAGCGTTTGTTCAATCCCACGCTACTGACTACTGGCAGCGTGGTTTCTCTCCATCGCTACTAGTATTCTTTTTTTATTTTTTTATTTTTAGTGTATTTATGCGCCATCATACAAATATTGGTACAATACCAGTTATGAGGTTTACATCATTATGTCCATAACAGTGTGTCAAATGAAGGTGGATTAGGTTCAAGTGGAGGCAATATGTCGTGCATGTCAAAAGTATACTACTAATCCAAACTTGATCTAGTTTGGACTAGTAGTACTTTCGATGTGCACCACATGTTGCCTCCACTTGAATCTAATCCGCCAGCACAAGCTATTTAATCATCATCATAGTCATTACCACCAACAGTATTTATTTAATCACCACTAACACTAGCTAATAATAACCATCATATCATTACATAGTCATTACCACCAACACTAGCTATTTTATCATCATAGTAATAGTGTAACACATCATCATCTTCAAACTCATTTCTAGCTAGCTAATCACTCCTGATGCTCTCTCTCAGGTAAAATAACATAAAACATGTGTAGCTCTCCTTGATCAAGTTGGAGCATGCAGATGAACATGTCTCGTAATCGTGGGCTGCGCTTCTGCTTGCTGCCACTAGTAGAAAAAGGGGCAAATCCGAGACACATTAGTGCAGGTTTGATTTTGAGCCGGCACTAATGTGTCCATTAGTGCTGGTTCCAACGGCTAGCCGGCTGTTCTCATTAGTACCGGTTCGTGGCGAACCTTTAGCACCGGTTCGTGCCACGAACCGGTGCTAAAGAGAGTGGTGGCAGGGTGTTGTCAGTCTGGGGCCCGTCCAGCACCTTTAGTACCGGTTCATGGCACGAACCGGTACTAAAGGTCGACGTACATAAACCCTTCGTCGACCCGAGCCACTCTGTTCTTCCCCTTTTCCCTCACTTCCTCTGTTCTTCCTCTCTCTTCCTCGAGCTCCTCACAATTTTTGCCCAAAATTTGTCAAGATTTGAAGGGCCCCATCCATTCAAATGATCACAAAGGTTAGCAACTTTGTCCTTTCAACTCTCATTGCTAGATTAGCTCTTGCAATGCTTTGTATAGTGATTAATTTGGGAGGAATTATATTTGCTAGTATTTGATTTATATGCAATTTGAGGTCAAAAATAACACTTAGTTTGCATATGTAGGTGTGGTTTACTTAGTGCCTCCTAAATCTCCGTCGTAACCACCGTCGATCGCCCGCACCGTCCGTCGCCGGCACCACCTTGTGGTGAGGCTCTTGTTCATGAATGTTTTACATTACCAAATTGATGTTTGTGTGATTTGGATATATAGTTACTCGTATAATTATCTTACCCGTACGTTGTTTGTTATACATAGTGCCATGGTTTTGATATCCGTCCCCGTCGGCCCTCGTCCTTGTTATGATTCGGATGTGGTATATTCTCTTTTAAAACTAGTTGTTGCATTTCGTGTTTATGACAAATTATGCCCATCAAGTTGACATAGATATTTTTATCTAGGAGGTATGTGAACCGGAAATTCCAACCGACCCTATTGTCGAGAGGTTAAATTTAGTTGAAAGAGAAAACGAGTATTTGAAAGAAAAATTGAAAAGAATTGAGGGGGAGAATATGGAATTGGAGTTGCATGTTGCCGATGTCGTCGATGATCACAAGATCAAGATGGAGAAAATGAGGTTGAAGATTAGAAAGATTAGAAAATATGCCATTGATAGTGTGGCTTGGTATCATTATGCTGTTGGATCAATTGTTACCTTAGTTGCGATCTTGATCGCATTTGTTGTTGCATTTAAATTCTTTAGCTAGAGAGTTATTTGTATGTTGCATTTAATTAAGTGTTGTATATGAACTTTATGTATGAACTTTTTGTATGAACTTGTATTAATTTGGTCTATTCGGTGTTCTGTAATTAAGATGAGCCGACAATGGATGTATGATGACCGATGCTCTCCCGAGTTCATTAATGGCATGCATACTTTTCTGCGGGCCGCTGAGACAAACAAGCGGGCGGATGGTTTTATGCCTTGTCCATGTGCTGGCTGTAAGAATGGTCACAGTTACTCTACGTCAAAAACCATTCACGTCCACCTACTTAAGTCCGGTTTCACGCCCCATTATAATGTTTGGACCAAGCATGGAGAAATAGGGGTTATGATGGAAGACAATGAAGAAGAGGATGACAATAGCTATCCTGGCCATGGGTTCCCTGAATACAATGATACAACAATGGGGGAAGAAGCTGAGACGACAATGCGGGAAGAAGCTGAAGAAGAGGCATCAGATGAGCCCCCTGATGATCTAGGTCGGGCCATTGCCGATGCAAAGAGAAACTGCGCAAGTGATCTGGAGAGGACGAAGTTGCAGCGCATGTTAGAGGATCACAAGAAATTGTTGTACCCGAATTGCAAAGCTGACAAAAAAAGTTGGGCACCACACTTGAATTACTGCAATGGAAGGCAGAGAATGGTGTATCTGACAAGGGATTTGGAAAGTTGCTGGTAATGATAAAGAATATGCTTCCAAAGGACAACGAATTGCCCGAGAGTACGTATGAAGCAAAGAAGGATGTCTGCCCTCTAGGGTTAGAGGTGTAGAAGACACATGCATGCCCTAATGACTGCATCCTCTACCGCGGTGAGTACGAGGATTTGAACGCTTGCACGGTATGCGGTGCATTGCGTTATAAGATCAGTCGCGATGACCCTGGTGATGTCGAGGGCGAGCGCCCCAGGAAGAAGATTCCTGCCAAGGTGATGTGGTATGCTCCTATAATACCACGGTTGAAACGTTTGTTCCAAAACAAAGAGCATGCGAAGGCGATGTAGTGGCATGCAGAAGACCGTAAGGAAGACGGAAAGTTGAGAGTACCCGCTGACGGTTCGCAGTGGAGAAAAATCGAGAGAAAGTACTGGGAGGAGTTTGCAGGTGACCCAAGGAACGTATGGTTTGGTCTAAGCGCAAATGGCATTAATCCTTTTGGGGAGCAGAGCAGCAACCATAGCACGTGGCCTGTGACTCTATGTTTGTATAACCTTCCTCCTTGGTTGTGCATGAAGCGGAAGTTCATTATGATGCCAGTGCTCATCCAAGGCCCTAAGCAACCCGGCAACGACATTGATGTGTACCTAAGGCCATTAGTTGAAGAACTATTACAGTTGTGGAATGGAACAGGTGTACGTGCGTGGGATGAGCACGGACAGGAAGAATTTGACCTAAAGGCGTTGCTGTTCGTGACCATCAATGATTGGCCTGCTCTCAGTAACCTTTCAGGACAGACAAACAAGGGATACCGCGGATGCACGCACTGTTTGGATGATACCGACAGTATATATTTGGATAGTTGTAGGAAGAATGTGTACCTGGGACATCGTCGATTTCTTCCGACAAGGCATCCCGTAAGAAAGAAAGGCAAGCATTTCAAAGGTGAGGCGGATCACCGGACGAAGCCTCGCCACCATACTGGTGCTGATGTACATGATATGGTCAAGGATTTGAAGGTAATCTTTGGAAAGGGTCCTGGCGGACAACCTGTTCCGAAGGACGCTGACGGACGCGCACCCATGTGGAAGAAGAAATCTATATTTTGGGACCTGCCATATTGGAAAGACCTAGAGGTCCCCTCCGCAATCGACGTGATGCACGTGACGAAGAATCTTTGCGTGACCCTGCTTGGCTTTTTGGGCGTGTATGGGAAGACAAAAGATACACCAGAGGCACTGGAGGACCAGCAACGTATGCACGGAAAAGACGGCATACATCAGGGTCAGGCCAGCTACGCTCTTACCAAAGAAGAGAAGGAAATCTTCTTCGAATGCCTGCTCAGCATGAAGGTACCGTCTGGCTTCTCATCAAATATAAAGGGAATAATAAATATGGCAGAGAAAAAGTTCCAGAACCTAAAGTCTCATGACTGCCACGTGATTATGACGCAACTCCTTCCGGTTGCATTGAGGGGGCTTCTACCGGAAAACGTTCGATTAGCCATTGTGAAGCTATGTGCATTCCTCAATGCAATCTCTCAGAAGGTAATCGATCCAGAAATCATACCAAGGTTACAGAATGATTTGGTGCAATGTCTTGTCAGTTTCGAGTTGGTGTTCCCACCATCCTTCTTCAACATCATGACGCACGTCCTAGTTCACCTTTGCGAAGAGATTAACGTTTTGGGTCCTGTATTTCTACACAATATGTTCCCCTTTGAGAGGTTCATGGGAGTCTTGAAGAAATATGTTCATAACCGTGCTAGGCCAGAAGGAAGCATCTCGAAGGGCCATGAAAATGAGGAGGTCATTGAGTTTTGTATTGACTTTATTCCTGACCTTAAGCCGATTGGTGTTCCTGAATCGCGGCATAAGGGCAGACTGGAAGGAAAAGGCACGCTAGGAGGGCATCAAATAATATGTATGGACGGGCATTCTCTCACTGAAGCACACTACACAGTTCTACAGAATTCCGCCTTGGTGGCTCCGTATATGGAGGAACACAAGAATTTTCTACACTCCAAACACCCGGAGAAGTCTGACGACTGGATTACACGCGAACAAACGAGGACTTTCGCCGGTTGGTTGCAGAAACGTGCCCTGAATGATGGCGATATTCAAAATGACCTGTACTCGCTGTCCCAGTTACCATCTTCGAATATAATGACTTTCAAAGGGTACCAGATAAATGGGAATACATTTTACACGATCGCCCAAGATAAGAAGAGCACCAACCAAAACAGTGGTGTCCGCTTTGATGCAACAACCAACACGGGAAAGGAAACATATTATGGTTACATAGAGGACATATGGGAACTTAACTATGGAGGTGATTTGAAGGTCCCTTTGTTTCGGTGCAAATGGGTCAATATGACACGAGGCGGGGTAACGGAAGACCCGCAGTACGGAATGACAACAGTGGATCTCAACAATCTTGCGTATGCAGACGAACCATTCGTCCTAGCCAATGATGTGGCGCAGGTTTTTTATGTGAAAGACATGTCTACCAGGCCGAGAAAAAGAAAAGATAAGGAAGCGAATGGATCATACGACGAGCAAAGCGCCACATAGTTCTTTCAGGAAAAAGAAACATCGTGGGAGTGGATGACAAGACAGACATGTCAGAAGATTATGAAAAGTTTGATGAAATTGCTCCATTCACAGTGAATATTGACCCGAGCATCCAGTTAAATGATGAAGATTTTCCATGGCTACGGCGCAAAGGGACACACGCGAAGAAAAAGTTTCACACCCAAAGATCTGGGATGTGATCGGCTTCACTATCATCACTTTCTTCTGTGTTTCACACCCAGGAGGGAATGTCTGTAATAGTTAGGGTAGTTATGTGTTTTGGCATTTGAAACGCGAAGAAATTTTATGTGCAAACAAATTCTTTTCATGCATTTACTGATTTTTTCCAGCTAAATGACCCTGAAATTGAAAAGCATTTCAAATGAACTCAGAAAAGGTTGAAAGTTGGCATGGTATCATAATTTCATACAAATAGCATGTGCAAAAAAGTAGAGAGGATTACGGCAAAAACTGGATGCACTTCGTGTACAAAATGGACAATCTCTTTCGAAGTATCAGGGTTTCCGATGAAAACTCAACTGTTACAAAGGCATTTCATTTTTCAAATAACCTAAGAATTACCAAATTGAATATAATGATAAAACACACTAATATTAAACATAAGAAAAAAGAATCATTGAAAAATCTTTTTTCAAAGTTAAATTATTCACAAACTAGTGATTCACACAAATTTCAAATAATTCAAAATTTAAACTATTCAAATTTGAAAACTACCGGCACTAACAGAAAGTTTGTAATTTTTTGTACCTAAAGCAAAAATATTCACAAAGAAACTCTAAATACAACAAAAAAACAACTCAAAAATAAATAAAACAAAAATAATAAAACGAAAAAATTTAAGAAAATAAAAAAGCCCGTCTACTGGGCCAAAGCGGCCAACATACGACTAGGAACCCAACCTTTTGTTGGGCCAGGATGCAGGCCCGCAAAGGCCCAGTAGGCCCATAGGGCAGAAGAGAATAGGTAGGCCTAGTAGGCCTGATTAGGAGAGGAGCCTGAGAAAGCTACCGCACTGGCTATAAACCAGTGCGGTAGCCCCTCGGCTAGCGAGGTGGGACTAAACTTGCGCACCGCCTCGAGCCAGCACACCCCCTTTTGTACCGGGTGGTGGCTCCAACTGGTACTAAAGGGGGGGCCTTTAGTACCGGTTGGAGCCATCACCCGGTACTAAAAGGGGGGCGCTTCCCGCCGCTTGGCCTGGCCAAAACAGACCTTTAGTACCGGTTGGTGGCTCCAACCGGTACTAAAGGTCCATCCTATATATACACCAATTGAAAAAAAATCACTTTTCCTCTGTTTCCTCCCTCCGTCGCGCCACCCTGCCCCGATCGATGCCGTCCCCGTCAACATCGCTGTCCCCGCCCCTCGTCGCTGACCCCGGCCGTCCCCACCCTCGTCGCCGCCCCCGTCGATGTTGCCGCCCCGGCCGTCCCCGTCGTCCCCGTCGCCGCGCCCCGGCCGCCCCGTCGCCGTGCCCCGCCCCGCCCCGTCGTCGCCGCCCCGTCCCGTCGGCCCATCGTCGTCGCCTCGCCGGTGAGCTCGCCCCGGCCGCCATGTCCACACACACACACACACACTACACACACACACACTAAACACACACACACACACACACACACACACACACACTACACACACACACATTAGTTTGTTTGTTATAAATTTTTTCTGTTTTTTAGTTATAGAAATGTTAGAAATTATTCGGTTTTTTAGTTATATAAATATTAGAAATGTTAGTTATATAGAAATGTTATAATTTTTTTTTGTTTTTTAGTTATAGAAATATTTATAGAGTGTTAGCAATTTTTCTGTTTTTTAGTAATATAAATATTAGAAATGTTAGTTATATAGAAATGTTATAAATGTTTTCTGTTTTTTAGTTATAGAAATATTTATAGAAATGTTAGCAATTTTTCTATTTTTTAGTTATATAAATATTAGAATTGTTATAGAAATGTTAGTTATATAATAAGGAAATTTTAGAATTAGTTTTAGTTAGATGAATTAGATTAATGTCAAATCGTTAGAATTTGCATATATATAGAATTTTAGTTATCACAATCCAATCATTTAAAAAATGTTATTTTTTGCGGGCATATAGTATTTGTTCTCGACGATATGCCCGGCCCGCAGCCTCGCCGTCGACCCGTTCGCGACGACGTCCTGCTTCAGAGGACCCATGTCCGGGACTGGGCTCCGTCGGGCTGGCACTGGGAGGTGCTACCTGGAGGGGCGCGCCGCTTGGTGAGGAACCCGACATCGGGTCCCGTCGTCGACCCTGATCTCCTTTGGTGGCGTTCACGTGGGCCACATTCGGTGCAGAGGCAGCCGGCCCCGCCGGAGGTGGTGCGTCGCCGTGTCAGGAAGGAAGATGAGCACGCACATCGCTACATGGCTGCTATGGACGACGTTAGGTTCTCCACTACTTGGCAGGTTCTTTGGGCGATGACCGGAGATATGATCATGTGATGGTTCCTTCTCTTTGGGTGTCCACCGCCCGCGCCCCAAGAACCGCGAGTGGCGCCCTAGATTCTTCTGTAGTACTCGATCTTTATTAGATACCTAGCCAGTGATGTATTCGATATATAATATTCGAGACGATGTATTCGAGATTATATATATTAAGACGATGATGTATTCGAGATTATATATTCGAGATGATGTATTCGAGATTCAGTTTTTCCTTATTGATTAATTGCATCCATGTATTGTAATTTGAATACTAAATTGTTTTGTATTTCTTCTGTATTAGTAAAGTAAAAGCTATGGCGGACAATACCGGCAGAGAGAGGGAGAAGAGGAATTGTTCGACATCATACACAACCCTCACAGGCTAGATGATCTGAATGAAGCAGATGACGGCTCCCAATATCTGAACAATACCGGAGAGGGTGATGAAAAGATATTCGATCTCGACGACCGAGCTGATGAAGTCATGAACTATGATTATGATTATGATGACACAGACAATGTTTGTGATGACACAGACAATGTTGATCTTCAAATAACAAAGACTACCAGTGAGGTATATTTATATAAGCATGCATCATGGTGATCATCACATGTTTTTTTATTGAAGATATATTAACAAATTGATCTTTCTTCTTTTAGCCCTCCGGATCGAGCAAATCTGCTTCTACAGACAGCAAGACAAAGCGAGGCCCGGGAAGATTGTTGAAGGATGGTGTAAAGTACCACATCGAATCCATCAAACTTAGTGGCGAACCCCTCACACCTAAGAACGTTGCGGACAAGTGGACTCGTCAGTGCGGAGTTCTTGTGAAGGACAAACTCACGATCTCCATTCAAGAATGGAAAGAGCCAAAGACTAAACGTCCAGGTGTTACTTGGGTCGACGATAGAGCCAAAAAAGACCTTTTGAAATCTCTGATGGAACATTTCACCCTACCAGATCATTTCACTGAAGCAGATGTGGAGAAAGTCAAGGCCGCTACTCTTAAGAAGATGGCAATTGCAATCAACACCCACAAGAAAACTATATGGGCCAACTACCTCGCTAATGAAAGGAAGACTCTAGATTTCACGGGAACACTGGAGAAGCAAAGAGAACACTTGGACGATTTCGTGACCTTCAAGGATTCAGAATTATCTAAGGAACGGTCGATGAAAAACAAGGCAAATGCCGCAAAAAAGACGCAGTTCCATAGGCTGGGTCCAGGTGGCTACGCGGTGGGATTGCCTAAGTGGGATAAGTAGGAGCAAGAGATGGAGGATGCAGGGGTCACTCCGGTTACTAGGAACTGGCCCCTAGGTGCAGAACTTGGTTCTATGCGCATGGGGGGCGTTGGACCCGAAGACGGGCGAAGTTTCACGGAAGGCAAATCTAAAAGGAGCCGAACAAAAGATAATTGACGCAATAGAAGAAGCTCGAAGGGGGGTGTTCACGCCCAACAGAGAGAACGACGAGCTTACGCGTGCCCTGGGAAATCCTGAACACCCAGGAAGAACACGAGGCAAGGGCGTTATTCCCTGGTATGAGGGCTTTTCAGAATGGAACGAGGACTACAGGACCCGTGCAAGAAGGAAGATGGAGGAGGAGAAGAAAAGGAAGCTGGATGAGGAGCAGAGGAAGCAGGACGCAGAACACCTTCAAGGCCTAGAAGCAAGGCACGTGGACCTGGCACTCAAATTCCAGCAGCAGCAGCAGATCGACTCACTTAGCCAGGAAAGGGGGTCTCATCAGCGGCAGCAGCAAGCGGATGATCGTCCATCATTGGATAGCACCGTCCCATCAATGCCAAGAAGCAGCATTGGTTCTGCCTCGGGCGACACACTGCTGGATACATACCCTGTGGATGACATCATAGAGAACACTAACTGTGAGCTACACTCCAAAATGAAGAACATATCCCTGAAGGTGGCGGATGGCGTTGCTTTTCCAGTTACCCCCGAAGCAACCTTCCATTGCATCCCAATTCCAGAGGGCTATGCTCGTGTCATGGTTGATGAAGTGGTGGACCCATATTCGGGGCTATAGCTTGACATTCTTGGAGGTGAAGACGAGCGCAAACTGGGAGAGGCCATACATCATATCATCCTATGGAGAAAGGATTGCATCATCTTTCGAAGTCCACCGACACCGCGTCGTCTGCCGACTCCTCCTCGAAGTCCGCCATCGAGTCAGTAGACTCCCGCTCCTCCAAGTCCACGAACGCGTGAGCCGACTCCTCCTTGAAGTCCGCCACCTCCTCCAAGTCCCCGAACACGTGAGCTGACTCCTCCGATTTCAAGTCCAGCACAGCGTCATGCCACTTCTCCGGTTTCAAGTCCGGCACCGTGTCAGGCCACACCTCCTGCTTCAAGTCCGGCACATCGTCAGGCCACTTCTCCTGGTCCAACTCAGCCACGTCAGTCGTCTCCGTCGTCTCAGCAATCACAGAAGAGACATGCCGCAGCTTTAGTGCGTAGCAGTACGAGTCGAGGTAGTTCAGGAAGTACAGGCGGAGACAAGCAATATAAATATGGTCCAAGCCTCGCTCCTCTTCCTCAGAGGCCTTACGACATGACTAAGGAGCAAAACGCAGCCATAGTGCAAGCCCAAGTGGACGCCCATTTTGGACCGAATCCGGCACCGCCGCCAAAGGAGAAAGTGTCTGAGAAAGTAATTGACCACTTCATTCATATGGCTAGAGAACCAGCTCCCAAGCCTATTGACTCGGACTATGAGCGCCAAATCAGGAAACTACATCGAGAACGACTAAAGAAGGAAGCGAGCTCGAGCTCGAGCCAACAAGCAGCCGGCAAAAACTACAGGAAAACTATAGTGCAAGCGATCCCCCCGCTTGTTGTGCCAACAACACATGAGAGGAGTATGCGCGCCAAATATTATTGTGGGCAAACCGTTAGCGTTCCCCAGCATGGCGATGTGGTAATAACGGAGGATCATATAATGCAGGATCAAATGCTCAATATCTCTGTTGGACAACTCCTCAAAATCGAGCCCATGCCTCCGCTTAGAGAATCGAAAATAGCATGGAAATATGTCCGGGGCCAACCTTTGGTCCATCGAGACAAGGTCAAGGACCTCCCAACGAGAATGTATGAATTGCATCAATGGTACATGAACATTACCAAGATTTCCAATCGAGAGTCCCTCATGGTGAATGTCAAGCATGAGCATTATTACCATGAGAAAGCTCTGGCCATTGAGTATCTAGAACTATTTCAGTTATACAATCAAGACGCACTCAACAAGTCTATCGTCAGTTGTTATTGTCTGTAAGTGATTTCTTTCTGTAATTTAAGTCTCAAGCTAGTTATGTAGTGATAATTTTGATCAATCATTACATGTAATTATCCTCACTATATTCTTTTTCTGTGGTATTATATGCAGGATGAAGATGTATGAAATGAAAAAATCTGGACGCTATGGCATTGGGTTCATTGACCCAAATACCATTAATGAGGACATATGGCAGATTTCATATTATCAAGAAGGTGTAGAGGAAAGCATGCTAGAGTTCTTGAAGCGCCTCAATACCAATGAAGATATACTACTTCCTTACAACTTCCCGTGAGTCACACTGCCTTGTACTACAAATTCTATTTTTGCTTACTAGCTAGCAGGATGTTAATAATTAAGTGTATATGATTTACGGTAGTTGATTAATTTTATGCACATGCCCGCTTAATTAAGACATGCAAACGTGTGCGCATGCAGTTGGCACTAGGTCTTGTTAGACATTAAAGTTGACGAAGGAAAAGTTGAATTACTGGACTCACTAACTAAAGAAAATAAAGACTTCACCATCGTGAAGGGGATAGTCAACAAGTAATTTCAATCATTATTAACTATATCTCGGCCTATTATTAGTTCGTCATTTCCTGATATGAACTATTTAATAACCCCTTTATTAATTTTCTTTGCCGGCGGGCAGGGCATGGGCAAAGTTCATCAAGGTGACTCCAGGCAATTGGGCAAAAAAGTTGTTTTGGCATCGACCAAATGTAAGTAATTAAGTAGTACTAGCTAGCTACCATCTCTTTAATTCTTGTTTCAATATCATTAATTAATTATCATGCTTGATTAATCATTATCTGATTCAATTCCATTCTCGTAAAGGCCCTGAAGCAGGCGCCGGGGAATAATATGTGTGCATTCTACGTTTGCGAGAACATTCGCATGATGACGTGTGAAAGGAGTAGATCTGATAGACAGGACTGGGTACGTTTGTCAGAACACTATTCACACCATTATCGATATCTAGTCACACAACTAACACACATGCATATTGATCTCCTTCTTAACAGTTCAGAGAGGTGCGGGACAAGCTTCTACCAATGGACCGCATACTAGCACTTTAAGAGGAAAGAGCCGGATTTTTGCTCGACCAGGTCATAGATCCCAAAGGAGAATACTATTACCCGCTACCGCCCCCATGAACCACTTGCCATCGTGCTCCGGAGGCACCAAAGGCAACATATGTAGGAGAAATTGTATATCTATATACATGTGTATGTGTGAATAATTAATGGCGTTGGTTCTGAGACATTCGATGATATATATATATATATATATATATATATATATATATATATGACCTGGTCTATTTATATATATGCATAACATGTACAATTTGTAGTATCGTGAAATACCAGCAAACAAAAAAATTGAATGGAAAATAAAGCCACCCCCCCCAAACATTTAGTACTGGTTGGTGTTACCAACCGGTACTAATGTCCTACACGCACATGGGTCTGGCTTGTGCCACGTGATGTCACTTTAGCGCCAGTTCGTGACGAACTGGTACTAAAGGGGGGGCCTTTAGTCCCGACTCTTTAGTGCCGGTTGGCAAACCGGCACTAAAGGCTGTTATGAACCGGCACTAAATGCCGGTTCTGCACTAGTGTGCCCCCTAGTACTTGTCTGCGCTCCCCCATCACATATTTGGTCCAGTCTTGCACTATTAAGCATTCGTCGCTAATCTTGAATGCACTAGAGTAATCTGTAGGATATCTTGGCCGCAAGCTAATAATACTCATGGTACCTTTAGTCTCGATCCCATAAGGCACAACATTCATCGGGAGTCCCTGTTGAAGAACATCGTATGGTAACATACTTAGCAATGAAGTTTAGCTTCAAAAATAATGTATGGAAAAGATGCACTGAGGACAAATAATAAAAATCTTACTATACTTCCTAAATAGATGTGACCGTAGTTCATTACGAACACTATTGGTAGCACATTTTCAGTACTAACATTTCTAAATGCAGGAAGAAAATTTGTCTTGACAGTATCAAGATCCGCAAGCCATGAAACATAATGACTGAGCTCCTCGCAGTTGAGTTCAGCCCCGGCACAGTATACGGTCCTGTCTATCAAGCGCTGGACATGTTTGCTTGCACTGAAATAAGCTGAAAATACAAATTAGTTGTCAACTATTTTTGAATAAACAATATCAAAGACATAAATATGGTTGATAAACTTACATAATGGTATAACTGGAGGCGTCTGCACATCGAACCAGATGTCGGTATTACCTTCAATATCATCTTCCGGACGAATATCAAAGGTGATAACCATATCAGGCTCAAATGCATAAGTCTTGCATAGTGCTCGCCATGTTTTGCAGCCAAAATAGGTGTAGTCGTCTGAATTGTATAATTTTACATTGAAAATGTACCATGCTCGGTCTTCAAGTAAAAGTTCTTTTCCTCCATAGTATGACTGAAACCTATCTTATCCAATACAAAAACTCTTGCTTGGCAGGGGATACGCTAGTAGAATAGTAAAAAAAAGACTTGTCATGCTTAATGTCATGCTTAAATTATAAGTTGAAGCAAATGAAGCAAATGTCATGCTTAATTACGAAAAAAGACTTGTCATTGTGACTTACTATATCCACTTCGAAGTTCTCGTCCAGCTTGATGCTGAAGCGCCTATCATCATCTAGGAAGATTCCGTCGCACAGGCCGCGCTCGTCTTCGCAGTATTTGCAAATACCGAAATCCTTTTCGTCGTTAGATATTTCCTATGTTCATAGTTAAAACATTAATTGAAAATCAATCGAAGACAACTACCAGGATACTCAACACACAAATCCGGGGCACTCGATATTTCCTACATATTCTGGCACAAGTCATGCCAAAATTCATGGGAAAATCCGGCATGACCTTTGCTAAAATAGGACATATCGAGCGCCTGAAATTTGCCGGAACGGAAATAAATCAACACTCCGGCAAAACATAGGCCACTCGGAGGTGTAACCTCCAAACATGACCGGCCACTTGTATATTGAGCAACACAAGATATACATTTCAAAATTTCTTATAGGACTCAAATTAGCATGCATTCAATAAGCAAAAGTAAATCATCTCATGCGTCCGTACATCGTCGAATATTATCACTAATACATCACGAATAGTGTCATACATATAACATCACTAATACAACTAAAACCCTAGCACACGACGGGTATCGGCGCGGGCGGTGGACACCCACAGAGAAGGAACCATCACGGGATCATAGCTCCAGTGAGATCCCTGGAGAACCTGCCAGGTATTGGAGAACATGTGCTCCAACGCAAACAAGTAGCGACGGACGTGCGCGTCCTCCTCACTGACACACTGACGCACCACCTCCACGGAGTCCTCGAGCCTCTGGACCGTCATTGGCCCACGTGACCGCCACCAAAGAAGGTTCGGGTCAACGACAGGCTGGCTCCTCACCAACCTGCGCCCCCCGGTAGGTAGCACCTCCCAGTACCACCCCGGCGGAGCCCAGTTCCGGACATGGCCCATCTGGTCAAGCATGTGTCGTCCTCCGCCGACTCGACGACGAGGATGCGGGATAGGCATCGTCCACGTCGAGGCGGGAAAAATTGCTTTAACTAAAAAATAGCAACAAGTTCTTACTAACTAGTTCTATTAATTCAACTAGTTCTTACTAAAAATAAACTTACTATAAATAAAAATATTCTAGTACCTAATTAGTACCTAGTTCTTACTAACTAATTAGTACCTAGGAACTACTGCCCTAATTACCATCTAATTTGATGAACCTATAGGGGTGGAAAGTGGTAGCGGATATTCCAATTATCCAACTATAAAGTGAAATAAGTGGTCAAATTTTACTCGTTTTATGATTCATCTTAGAAATTTGCGTTTCCACCCTTACATGAACCCTAACTCATTTAAGCCGCATCCGCATCCGATTTGTTTCCACTCTTACATGAACCCTAACTAATTTGATGCAACTAAAATATAAAGAAACTCTAGGCAGAGGTAGGGGAGAGGGAGGAGCAGGCGTGCTCACCTCGGGTGCCTGCGACGAGGGAGGGGCAGGGCGGCGTCGAGGTCAGGGTCGGGGCTCGGGCGCGCGGCGGATGGCGGCGTCGAGGTCGGGGTCGGGGGCCGCGTCCGGTGCGGCGTTGAGGTCGGGGGCGGGGGCGGCGTTGAATCTGGGGTCGGGGCGGCGTAGAGGGTGTGCGGAGAGCGCGGAGGCCGACGGGCAACGGTGGCGGCGAGAGTGGGGAGTTGGATTTGGGGGAAGTGGCCGTGGGGAAGGACGAACCCGTGGTTAAGTCAGAAGTAGCAGTAGCGCGTTCCAGGAAGAGCGCTGCTGCTACGTTAGCTACATCGTGTTCTGGGATACACGCTATTGCTACTCCTTTCTCTTTTTTCCCCTTTTTCATTTAGTTTTCTTCACATTTTTTTCCTTTCACCTTATTCTATTTCTTTCATTTTTAATTACCTTTCTATTTTCTTTCCATTTAATTTTATATCCTTTAGCAGTAGCGAGTTTAGATTAAAACGCGCTGCTACAAATAAAGTAGCGGTAGCGCGGTTCGTTATAGGTCGCTACTACTATGTGTAGCCTATCGGCTAAGCCGTGGGAATTTTAGTAGTAACGTGTTTAGAGCAAGACGCGCTACTGTTAGAACTTTATCTGCAACGCGGTTTTCTCAGGCGCGCTACTGCTACTTAGCACCAGCGTGCTTTTTTGACCCTCGCTACTGCTAAAGTTCTGTGTATAAGGTTTTTCCCTAGTAGTGTACATACATGTTGTACATTTATAAAAGGCGCATTGAACATTTTTTTCAATACATAGTGAACAAATTTAAACACACATTTGAACATTTTCTTAAAATGTACAAACATTTGCTAGGTGTTAGAACATGTTTCTAAATACAACATACATTTTTATATGTTGTGAACATTTTTCTAAGATTACATGAATAAAATTTTACATTTCATGAACATTTTCCGAAATGTCATGAAACATATTTTTTATCAAACGAACATTTTTTAAAAACCATGAATAATTTTTTAAGAGTCAATTACACCACAGGTACCTGAACTTGGCAAGAAAAATCGGTTTGGTGCTAAAACTTGTGGCATACATTGAACCGGTGACAAAACTTGATTTGGACGTGCATCTACGGTGCTAATCACGTTTTGTATACGCACAACATGCTGCCGAGGTGCGCCAACATGGTGTGGGACCAAATGTCAGTGACCAGGAGGTGGGGGCGGGCGTGTGGCCTAATTTTTTGCAAAAAACAACCTGGTAATTTTATTTTTTCCTCACAAAAGCCCCTAAATTTTGTCACTATGACAATTACCGCTAGTCCACACAGGCTAGCCAGCACAGCACGCACCAATTGCTGTACAAGTGGGATTCCTACCCCCTAATGACCTATAGACTTCTTTTTTTGAGTTGATCTAATGACCTATAGACAAGGACACATAGGGCTTAATTGGGTTGCAGTCACCACGGGCCACTTTCACATGTTTCTTTTCATATCATTTGTAAAAATTACATAAATTAAAAAGATTCTACATACAAATAAATGAACTTATTTAAAATAATGTTCTTGTAGATATAAAAAAATATTAAAATGATTTTCATGTAATTATCAAAATGTATTCTTATTTAACATAAAGATCATGTAATTATGAAATACATAATTATTTAAAATAATGTTCATGTAATTGGAAAAATATTATTATATAAAATAACCTCCACGTAATTCTAAAATATAGTCTTATGTAAAAAAATGTCAATGTTATCCTATTAAATATTCAAGTATAATTTCAAAATTTTCTTATAGTTAAAATAAAATTTACAAATTATAATAGTTTTTGTAAATTATTTAAATATTCCTTTATTATTAATGTATTCCAAAAATATTCATGTATTTTTGTGCTGTATTCATGCATTCAGATAAATATTCATGTACTCACTATACGAGAAATATTATTATGTGAACTACTGTTCATGTAATCTAAAATATATTCAAGCATTATTTAAAAAACAGTTATATAATTTAAGTAGTTTCATTTTTGTACTGTTTCCTGACAGGTGGGCCTTATTATTTTTTTCAAGGAAAAAAACAAGGGGCTCTTTTGGGATGATAAAAATATGGGGTGGTTTTGCAAGAATCCAGGTCAGACGCTTATCCCTGCCTTTCCGGTCCAGTGAGCCACATTAGCATGTCAAACGTATACAATTGTGATTAACACCGTAGATGCACGCCCAAGCCAAGTTGTATCACCGGTTCAATGTACGCCGCAAGTTGGAGCACCAAACTGATTTTTCTTGCCAAGTTCAAGCACCTGTGATGTAATTGACTCATTTTTAAATGGTACGAACATTAGGCCTGTCCTATTTTTTCAGCTAGGCACATGTGGGTCAAACTTCCCGGGCCTCAAGAAGTAGCAATCACACTTTCCTCTTCAAGGGAAAAACCTACGCAAGCTCAAGAAGTAGCAATCACACTTTCCTCTTCAAGGAAAAAATCAACGCAAGCTCAAGAAGTAGCAGCCACATGAGCAGACCAAGAGGCAAAGCGGGAGGTTGCTCAGGAGCGGATGAAGGCGCCGTGGGCGCAGCGTGGGGAGGAGTAGCGCTGAGGAAGGAAAGAAGGAGGGGGGTTCAGACTGATTGGTTGCTTTTGGAAAATGAATAATGATGTGGCACATCGCTGATGTGGACAGTATGCATGGTGGGAGAATAGGGATTAGTGGGAAGCAACTTGTTAAGAATGGTGGATGCACAAATCTCCCTTGCGCAGCATTCCTTCCTAACAAGGTCACACTCCTAGCTTCACAACCAAGCACAACACATAGCTGCATCATCTATGACCAACCATCCTTGCATATCAGCACATTTCTTCGAATACATGCCCAATAGTTAGGAAAGAACAAGTCGTAAAGACTATCTCAAAGGGAGATTTAATACATTGCCCAACACACAACCGTTAAGCCAATAGTATAAATCTCCAGGAATAAAGGAAAAAATGCCACACAATGTATAGCCATAAAGAATTAGGGCAAAGATCAGTATCAAGCATCGACCCAACTGTCCCACATAGTATTTCCACCACCACTGTACCATCAAAAGAGATTTACACTGGATTTATGTATCATGTCGAAGGAAACCATTTATTGAAGAAATATCATGGTAACTTTTTTTTGCGGAGAATATCATGGTAACTTCTCAATTAAAAATACGTACCATGTCATTGAATCAGGGTTGCCTGCGATAAAACTCACTAATTTTAGAGTGAAACAAGGTAATGAACTTATGTTTTCATGAATTTGTTTTTCTCTAATGTATAAACTGGTGAAGAACTTGTGAATTGGCGAACTGAGTGAGTTATTTTATTTTTCCTTTTGGGGCATTATAGTTTGTAGGGGCACGAACTTCACCTATTAATCGTATTTAATGTAATAATGGGCATACATCAGACCTGCTAAATTTAGAAAAGTTATATTTATTTCAGGTGTAAAATTGGCCCAATGCAGCTACAAGATGTTCATGATATTGCATTTGCTCTTAACGAGATTTGCGATATTGCTAGAGAGTGTAATAGGAAATGGCTCAGGGTGTCTTTAAACTGTTGTCAATTTATTGATCTTTCAAAAAAAATCTCAAGAAGCTTTCGCTTTTAGCTACTCATTTTTCCCCAAATTTGTTCATTTTTTGTCATTTTATATCGACACGTGTGTCTTTTGTAGAGATGTAGTTTCTGTTATGAAAAACATAAAAAAACACACTTTCTTTTGGAGTCGTTATGAGAGGACACGTTTTTACATATCAGGTCTTCATTTTGCTTTAAAGAGACTCAATTTCAGAAAGGTTGTTGAAGTATTAAATATATGTATTATACCTTGGAATGTTCAAACATTTTCTGTGCTTCTTACAAGCATGAACCGGCATTGTTTACTCCACAAAAGCATGCATATGATGGGACTAAGAAGACAGTGTTATGCTCTATTGGTAGTGGGCTATACTCCCATGAATATATTTAGTTATTACCTTTTACAGAGTGGACTTCTTGTGGTTGACCAAATCCTTCAACCAATAGATCCAAAAAACTTCTTTCGGGATGGTGTGTTTGATGCCTGACAGAGAGAAATAATTCTTATAACATCTCATACATATACTGATATTTTTAATAATTAACTTTTTCTCATATTAATTTTTTCTTTTTCTATGCAGAAAATACATGTTATCGAAAAGAGAGGTGGTATGTTAAATTAACATTTCATGTTTCGACCCAGGGACATATAAAACAATAATTTATATACATATTAAACTTTTATTTTTATTTTAAATTACTTATATCGTATTACAGTTTTAATTAGTATAATATTTTTACTACTTAGCTATCATATTTATCCACATAACAATGTTTCTAAATAATAGTTATATCATTCTTTGTTATGCAAGTGTAAAGTATATCATTGGAAATTTTGTTCTACAAAATTTAAAATTTATGATGTCACAAAAGTTCTCTTTTTTGTTCGGGAAATATTTTTTGAATGAATTTTTATTGTTGCATAAAGTGTATACAGTACACACACACACACACACACACACACACACACACACACACACACACACATATATATATATATATATATGCATGACTATGCATGTGTTCATATATCTTTTTATTATTGAATATCATGGTAGACCATGGATTTCTAAATCGTATACACTAACGAATATCCTAAAAGTAGTTTCTAGTGTATATTACGCAAGCATATTCATAGAAACTTAGAGGGCATGACAAATATGAATTGCAAGGTCGGTTCAGTACTAGCTAGGTCAACAACATGTGGATGCTTTGTACCACTAGTATAATCAACAAAAAGTATGTGATTCTATTATCTGGCATGCTCATTTAGATTCACTTGGTTTGATTTCGTGCATATTCATTTCTCAAATGTGATATTGTGCATTAATTTAAACATAGAGATCTAGTTATCATAAACTTCATAATGTACCGATTGCTTGTATCTGCGTTGGTATTTCCCCGAAGAGGAGAGGATGATGCAGCACAACAACGGTAAGTATTTAATTCGGTTATGAAAGCAAGGTTATCAATCCAGTAGGAGAACTAAGAAACAATATGTAAATGGTACCTACACATAAATAACAAATAATTGCAACACAACGCGTAAGAGGGGTTGTCAATCCCTCCTCGGTATTTGGGATAGATTAAATTGAACAAGACGGAATAAATAGATCTAGCAAAAACACAAAATAAAATAAATAAAGAAAAAGTGCAGCAAAGTATTTTTTTGGTTTTTGAAATAATAGATCTAGAAATAAAATGATAGGAAATAGACCCCGGGGCGTAGATTTCATTAGTGGCTTCATTCGAGAAAATAACATACGGTGGGTAAACAAATTATTGTTGGGCAATTGATAGAAAAGAAAATAATCATGATGGTATCCAAGGCAATGATCATGTATATAGGCATCACGTCCAAGATTAGTAGACCGACTCGTGCCTGCATCTACTACTATTACTCCACACATCGACCGCTATCCAGCATGCATCTAGTGTATTAAGTTCATGCACACTAGTGCAGAACCGGGCTTTAGTGCCGGTTCGTGACGGCCTTTAGTGCCGGTTGGCGAACCGGCACTAAAGAGTGGGGACTAAAGGTCCCCGGCCTTTAGTACCGGTTCGTCACGAACCGACGCTAAAGTGCCACCACGTGGCACGAGCCAAACCCGTTTGCGTGGAGAGCATTAGTACCGGTTGGTAACACCAACCGGTACTAAATGTTTGGGTTTTTTTAATTTTTCTTTAATTTTGTGTTTTCAATTTAATTTAGTGATTGTTTTACATTATAACGAGTTGTTAAATCATTAGGTAAAAGTACCACAGATTAGTTTCGACTAGATGCATTATTGGATATCTCTATATATAGCTAGCTAGCTAGAGTATATGCCATATCCAGATTATACTTGATCAACTATATAATATATACAGATATGTCATATACTTGATCACTTAGCTAGGTAGGATTCATCCAGCTGAAACTAATCTGTGGTTTCTTTCATTAAATGATATAATAATTAACAAGCTATCTAATCACCATCAGCACTACTAGCTTAAAGAAGAAACATTCACTTGTATACCAGAAGCAAAAATATTATCGATCGAGTTCAACATGATTGTCATGATATTATAAGCGTTCATATATATATATAACACCACAAAATCAAATCACTTAAGTTCAGAACGAAGAACACGGACATTAAAGGACAAGTACTAATTAAGAGCGGCATGAAGAACTAGCTAAATCACTCCTGCTAGCTACTCTCTCTCTGGTAAAATAGCATAGAACATGTATAGCTCTCCTGATTGATCATACTGGAGCATGCCGATGAACCTGTCTCCTAATCATGGGCTGCGCTTCTCATTGCTGCCCCCTAGTACTTCTCTGCGATCATTAACAATTTTCCTCCAATCTTTCACTATTAAGCATTCATCGCTTCTAGAAATCCTGAATGCATTCATGTGCAATGTAGGATATCTTGGCCGTAAGCTAACAATTGACATCTGACCTTTAGTCTCGATCCCCTGAGGCACAACTGTCATTGGGAGTCCCTGTTGAAGAACATTGTATAGTACTTAATTAATATACTTGCAATGAAAGTTTAGCAAAAAAATTATGTATGCAAAATATGCACTGAGGACAAATAGTAAATATCTTACCATCATTCCTAAATAGATGTGACCGTAGTTCAATACCATCACTATTGGTCGCACGTTTTGAGTACTAACATTTCTAAGTGCAGGAAGAAAATTTGTCTTGACAGTATGAAGATCCTCAAGCCATGAAACATAATGACTTATCTCCTCGCAGTTTAGTTCAGCTGCGGGACAGTAGTAGGTCCTGTCTACCAAGCGCCGGACATGTTTGGTTGAATGGAGATAAGTTGTCAATAGAAATTAGTTGTCAGTTATTTTTGAATAAGCAATATCAAAGACAAAAATATAGTTGAGAAGAACTCACATAATGGTAGAACTGGAGGCGTCTGCACATCGACCCATATGTCTCTATTACCTTCAATATCATCTTCCGGACGAATATCAAAGGTGATAACCATACCAGGCTCAAATGCATAAGCCTTGCATAGTGCTTGCCAAGTTTTGCATTCAAAATATGTGTATGTGTGTGTATTGTATACTTTGACGTTGAAAGTATAACCATCATGCTCAGTTTTCAGGTAAGCTCTCTTTACTTCCATAGTTTTCATATCTTTGAAACCTATCTTACCCAAGACAAAAATTCTTGCATGGCACGGGATGCGCTAGTACAATAGTGAAAATTAAAAATTATAAGTCAGGCAAATGAAGCATATATAAGTCATGCTTAATTACGAAAACAGACTTTGTCGTTGTGACTTACTGTATCGAATTCGAAAGTCTCATCCAGCTTGATGCTGAATCGCCTACCATCAACAAGGAAATTTCTGTCGCACTGGCCGCGCTGGTCTTCACAGTAATCGCACATAATGAAATTTTTTCCGTCATCAGACGACATTTCCTATGTTCATATTAGGCGAAACATTAATCACTTACTAATTCAATTAATTCAACTACTTCTAGTAATTCAACTAAGCATTTACTAAAATAAACTAGTTATATTAATTCAATTAGTTTAAAGCATTTACTAAAAATAAACTAGTTCTATATATATATTAATTCAACTAGTTCAACTAAATATTTACTAAAAATAAACTAGTTATATTAGTTCAACTAGTTCAAACTAAGCATATACTAAAAATAAACTAGTTCTATATATTAATTCAACTAGTTCAACTAAGCATTTACTAAA